>NW_015386909.1:605385-649701 GCF_001527695.2 Protobothrops mucrosquamatus | reverse complement strand
GGGAGGAAGGGAGGGAAGGAAGGAGGGAGGGAAGGAGGGAGGGACCTTGGAGTCCTATAAACAGAGGCATAAATCAAAATCATGTGAAGTATTAGCACCACTTTATATATCCTTAATAAGTCCACACCTGGAATACTGCATCCAGTTTTGATCAAGACATTACAAAGTAGAAGTTGACACTTTGAAAAAAGTGCAAAGAAGAGCAACTAAGATGACAAAAACATATGAAGAGCGGTTTCAGGAATTGGGTATGGCCAGTCTAGAGAAAAGAAGGACTAGGAGGACATGACAGCAGTATTCCAGTATTTGAGGGGCTGCCACAAAGAACAGGGAGTCAACTTATTTTCCAAAGCACCAGAAGGCAAGACAAGAAACAATGGATGGAAACTAATCAAGAAGAGAAGAAATCTGGAATTAAGGAGAAATTTCCTAACAGTGAGGAACAGCTTGCCTTCAGAGGTTGTAGGTGCTTCATCACTGGAGGTTTTAAAGAAGAGACTGGACAGCCACTTGTCTGAAATGATAGGTGTCCTGCTTGAGTAGGGACTTGGACTAGAGAACCCTGAAGGTCTCTTCCAACTCTATTTTGATTGATTAAAAAAGATCTCATTTGAGATAGATTTTTCCAAACCCAAACCATAAAGTGACAACTTCCACTGATGATGGAAACTGGAGTACAACACCTGTGAAATGTAACTCATTGTCTGATTTAGGGAGAAAAAAGCTGCAGAAGAAGCCAGTGATGGGAGTTGAGGGCAGCCATTTCTCTTTAAAGCCCTGTGTTCTCTCCCAGTGCTTGTGGGAATATTGTTCCGCCCTCACTAAAGACAATTCTTCCCCACTTTCCCATGTGAATTCAGCTACTTAAATATCAAGTCAGGTAAGCCCACTAGTTGACTTCATTTTTGTGAAATCTGTGGATTTGATCATCTCAATGAAATATGTAAGAATAAAAATCACCTCAGCTCTCATGGACCAAAAGAGAGTTTCACTTGCTGTCTTCAGGATTTAATTTGAGAGTCTCTCAGTGTGGCAAGAATTTTTAAGTGTTGACGACAACTGGAGAGAAGAAAATGGTATGATGTATAAGAGCAGTTGGCTTCTGGGCCCATTCAAAGTGATGATTTGGAGTTATAAAACTTTACGTAGCCAGGACGTAAAGAGATTGAACATCTCTTCCTGTTCTTATCTACTTATGTTTTATATTTTGTACAGAGACACTTTCTCGATGTTTTAGTGGGAAGAATACTGTGGGAAAGAGGGATTCTTAAAAGCATATAACCTTCACGAGTCACGATAGACTATTTGTAGCTTCAGAGCTAAAGGTAGCTATTGATCATCATCATCATCATCTCCTCTTCCTCCTCCTCCTCCTCTTCCACCTCCTCCACCTCCTCCTCCTCCTCCTCACAAAACAGAAAGAACAAACACAAATAATTGCTTCACTGACTGGTATTCTTTGGAAATTTGAGTTTGACCCAGGAATTTAGGAATTATTCAAGTAACACCCTAAAATGATGAAGATGAAGATTTTCTATGCATATGGCACTGAATTACTTATCTGATGTATTATAAGAAAATGATTTCAGTTGCTTGAACTGCTCTTTGCTTCATATTTTAAAACATTCTCTAAGCTATTCTAAGGTTATTTTATGAAGGAAAGAGATAAAAAAATTGCAAATGCAATTCTAGCATATCTAAAACAGCAGTATAAAAATAATACAATCATGACATCTTTTTCAATGTCTGTAGCAAGTTAAGAGGATATTTCCATATAAACGAGATTTCTAATTTTTTAGTTATTAAAGCTACAAAATTTTGACCTTCCCGGTTTGTGTAATAGATCAAGCCGTCTTACTCTGCCATAATCTCTGTATTTATGCAGTCCATCATGATTTACTCTTAACTGGCAGAGGCTTCTCAGAGGCATCATTGAAGGTATCAAATCCCCTATCTTTTTTTTAAAAAATCATAAATATCTGATGTTTTTTGTTTCCAAAGACTTTCCTATGTAGACCAGTTGATTTTCTAGTATATAATACCATTCATTTTGAGGAAAGAATAACTTTTCCTTTATCAGCATATTAATTTGTTTAGTCCCTTCTTCTCCTTCCAATTTTTTTTTTTGGGGGGGAGAGATCAGTCTTGTATCATCTGCAAAGAGGGATCACATTTGGGTCACATTTTTTTTCTTTATGAGGGAAAAATATCTGACCAAGATAATATTGCATACCACTACATTATTCACATCCACCATCTAATTTGTTATTATTTCCTGTTCCTCATAAAATCCAACAATTTACACTGACTCCGATTCACATCCTTATTACCTCCCTGATATTTACTTCTAAAATCTTCTTTATACAAATTCAGTCCATTCATTTGAAGAAGTGAATGGGATAATGAAATTGTACGCAGTAATAAAATTGGTCGGCCTTTAAGGTATTATATAGCTTTTGTTATACTTTGCCTTCACAAGACAGCAAATGATAGATGAAGTCCCAACAATTCTTTTCTCAAGTTTGCCCATTTCTGCTATAATCAACATTCCAAGTAATAGTTATATGAAAAGCAAATGAAATAGTATGACAGGCACGCTCTACTGTATATTCTTAGATGCTGATAATTGACTAGAAGAATCATCTGGATGTCTGCATGTTCCTTTCAGAGAACCAGTTTAGGTTTGTAATTAGGCGAAAAGAAGACTATATTTTGCAGGTTTTTAAAAGGAAATCTTCCAGAACAGGAAATGTTTTATGCTATTCCAAAGATATTCTAGGGGAAAAAAAGAATTTTGCATTTCCCTATTACATTCCATCTCTGAAATATTTTACATATCCCCATGTTTGATGATATGCCCTTATTTGTTTCTTTTTTATCTTTAAAATATATTCAGGTATCTTTGCTTCCTATTTAAATAATCTTGATTGTCCTTGTGTTTGCTTAGTTATATTCAACGAATACCATTTCACTGATGATATTTCAGATATTTTCCAATTAGAATAAAGAATGTTTTCAATGATTACATTTTTAAATGAGTCAATGATCCCACAATACATTTCAGATTTGTATGTTCTAAATGTTGCATATGCAAGTAATTGACCATTTTACTTTTTGATTGTGTCTCTAATAGTATCATTAGTGATAGAGGGGAACGGGTATGCATTCAATATCGAATCAGATTATAACAATAAGAGAAGATGCTACCAATGTGAACTGCAGATGTTTTGAAGCTATAATTACATTTGGCAGATTCTCTTCACTGTTGCCATTTCTTTCTTTATCCTTTTAAGCAAATTGTCTTAATGGTTTTTAATAAACTGAAAGGATTTTATTCAATAGAAGTTGACAGTCTTTACTGAGACAAAGGTTTTTCAACCTAAGGAAAGTACAATACAGTATTGGAAGAATATAACATCATTCTTCACTAGTCTTCACATGCAACACTCCTCACTCTGGCAGTACAACAGTTATCCTATTCAGGTACAACAGTCTACAGTGTTTACACCTGCCAACATGAAGGAGAATTAAAAGGCAACAAAGAGCATAAAAGGTTTCTGAGGTCTACTGAACCTTCAATCACAGATTTACAGATTATAAATTCTCTGATAAGGTCATTTTATTATTAGACTGCAGTGGGCTTCTTCCATGATAACAAGTCCTTCTGCGACAACTAATTAAAAAGTGGCTTGTGGTTTTTCTTACAGGAATTATCTTTTGAAATTCTCTGTAACATCCCCAATTAATACTGCTATATTTAAGATTCACTTAAATGGGGACACCATGGTGATTATAAGTCCAAGGACTAGTTTGTAATTTTATGTTTTTCAGTGCTGTTGTAACTTGGAGTGGCCATTAACCAAGCCAGTCATTAAGTGACGACTACCCCTAATAAAATGTATCACACCAAATCAGTCTGATATCAGTTATAACCCAAGCAATTGGAGGACAAAAGATCAGGTAAAATTTTCTGTGATTGTATCAAAATTTACTAATAGTGTTTTTCCTTGCCCTTCTTCAGGTGGCTAACCTTGCTTGCTCGGTATCAACAAATGAAGAAGGAATTAACATTGTCCAAACAGCAGCCAATCATTTGGAGACCTTGTGCCCTCAGGTATGATTTCTCTTTTTACCACATGTAAATACGTAAGTACATAGATAGAATGATTTTTCATTCACTCTATAGTCCTTGTGCTATTTGCAGTTTGAGGATAAGATTCAGATGCATTCTTGTGTGACGTGTGATTCCCCCATTATCTCTCTCTATGCTGTTTAAATTGAAAAGGGTTTAGTCTGCTTTAGATCATACTTTCAGCCTCCAAGTCCTGTTCATTTGAGCTGCAATCTTTTCCTCTATTGATCAGAATATATATTCCCTTGAAGCAAAAGTCTTGATGGTATAATTTATTAGCACTTAAACAAACCCCTCAGAGTTTCCCTCACCATAGCTTCATCCTTCAGGACTGAAATTGCTTTTTGTAGTTAAAATGTAGGAGAGAATCAGGATCTCTTCACTGGCTCCACCCTTGAGCTCCATCAACCTAATCAGGTGCTTACATGAGTACAATTGTACATATAATACAGAGGCACTTTGCCTTCTTCCTGTATTATGTGTTATTCTGGGTGCTGCCAATCAATCTGACTATAACTTTTCAAGCTCTAAAAGGCATGGGACTAGGCTATATACGGGATCCCTGTCCCTGAGTTCACCTGCCCATCCCACACCAGGTCCCTTCCCTCAAATACTGTCATCTTGTGTGTCCTTGGAAGCATGCCTTTCCCATTGCAGCCCATGCCCTATGGAACTCCCTCACCCCTAGGATCCTATAGGTCCCTGTCCTTTTATCCTTCTAGACCAGGGGTGTCAAACTCAATTTGACTGAGGGCCACATCAGCATTGCGGTTGCCCTCAGGGGGCCAGGTGGGTATGGCCAGGGTGGGTGCAGCCTACTGGGTGGGCGTGGATGGAATGGGTGTGGCCTACTGGGTGGGTGTGGCCAGCTCTACATCGTTCGCGTCAAGGGTGCCTGTGGGGGCCTGGGCAGGAGTGGGATAGATCCGAGGGTCTCTGGCAGAAGGGGGTGGGACCGGGGCAAGTGTCAAGGCATGGTTCACTGGAGGAGCCTCACTGTTCCTCTCAGGCCATGCGGGGGGGGGGCTTATAGAGCTAAGACTGAATGCGTTTCAGCATAGATGGCCACCACAAAATTGTACATTGGCTCCCGGCTGGCCTGGGCCATGACCAAGGCAGTGGGGACCGTTCCCTCACTGTTTCCAGGATGGCTTCGCGGGCCACATGAAACCACTTCGTGGGCCGCATCTGGCCCCCGGGCCTTGTGTTTGACATGTCTGTTCTAGACAGCACTTAAAACCTGGCTCTTCCCCCCAGGGATTGGGATAATGCATGGCCAGGTTGGGATGAGAATGGGTGTGCATTAAAGAAGGCTGGCTGTAGCACCAGGTTTTTCTGTTTTTATTTTTATTGCTATTGGTTTTTATGCCACTTTATATTGTTTTAGATTATTTTATTGGTTACTAGCCACCCAGAGTTTTTTTAAACGTGTGCCGTTCTATAAATGTTTTTATATAAATAAATTTATATAAACAGCAAGGCTGACCCCCACTGTATGACCTAGGAAGGCCTATCTGGGCTGCACAGTTTGAATGATTGTTAGATGGTGCCAAAGAGTTAGAACTGGATGTACCTCCAGAGGCCATCTGGAATTTTGTCTAGGCGTGAAACTTTTAATATTAGAAAATGTTAGCCACAACAGCCGTAGGCATATTTATAGGAACATAAACCACACAAAGCTTACTCCCAGGTAAAATTGGTATAGGAATGTGGCTTCAGTTCCACTGTTGATAAACACATGCAAGATACCATGGATAAGCTTGCAGATATAAGCTGACTTTTGAAATTTCAACCAAAATATTATGAAAAATGTGTCACCCTTGGATAAGCAACTGTTGAATCACAGGCAGGAATCTGCAAACTGTTATGTCATCATTTATAAAATCATGTGCTATTAAGATCATGACAGGCTTTAAAAATCTGAGCTCGGGTTTGCAGAAAAGCCAAAGCCAATTTGGGGGTGTATTTTGGAACTTAAAATTCTTGGTTTATCAGTGAGTCTATGTAATATCTGTTATAAAACTGTCTTCTCAGCTAGCCTTAATATAATGATGCAGGTTGCCAGAGCATGATTCACACAGAGCATGATTCACACAGACTACGTGTTATATACACAGAGTCACTTCCTGCTTTTCCTGCTTAACAGTGTTTTCTACGCATACTGAGCATTGAACAAGGGCAATTTGAAAAGAAGATTCAAACATCTAAATACATTTGGATGCATTGTCATCACTCAATAGGAAATTTCTGACTTCTGTATCATCTCTTTGCCCTAGAAGATTGAGTAAATAATGCTTCTCTTCTTAGACTAACCATGATAGTGATTGTTGTTGTTTATAAGACTAAAACATTGAAATACAAGTTAGTACATCAACATATCCATATTTTTAAGGCATGAGAACTCTGCTTTGGGGGGTCTTTGGGGTGTGAATGCAATGTTTGATGGGGGGGGCTGCTCATTTAAACATGGTGGTTTTGGAGGATATAACTGGTTACAAGCCACCATAGAGATATCACTGAGGGAATATGTGGCTCAAAGTCCCCATTGATTTATATCCACAAGGACATATATGTTGATGATGGGGAAATCATCCTAATAGGAAGGCAAAAGTCAATGCATCCAATCTGGCCAGAATGAAAGCCCTGTGGAATTTCATGGTGGTGATAAATAAATGGCAGGAAGCTGGTACATTTCCATTGGAAAAGATCCCAACTGCTGCAAGGTGAGATTTAGATCAATTCAAAAATCAATGTCCCAAATATATTGTTTAAGAATACTTGGCTTTATTGCAAACTAATGGAGAAATGTTTATTATAGGCTGCTTCTGATAGCCTGTTTATGCCCCATTCACCAGATAAGATAAGATAAGATAAGATAAGATAAGATAAGATAAGATAAGATAAGATAAGATAAGATAAGATAAGATAAGATAAGATAAGATAAGATAAGATACCTTTGTTGTCATTTTTTTTACTGTGGGCACAATGGCACACATCAAAAATGACATTTAGTTGCCTGCTCTCAAAGTGAAATACATACATGACACACACCTAAACATACTATATACAACATATGTACAGACCCACACCCCTACATATACATAACAAATAAATATTAAATACTGTCCATCTTGAATATATAACGGAAGGAGGAAGCTTGAGAGTTCACAAGTTTAATGCTGTATGGAATGAAACTATGGCTGAATCTGGATGTTCTGCTACGGATACCACGAAGCCTCCTCCCAGAAGGTAACAAGGCAAACAGGTCGTGAAAAGGACGTGTAGTGTCCCAGACAATCTTACGGACCCTGCTCAAGCAACGCTTCTGTGCGATGTCCTGGATGGGAGGGAGGGAGCTGCCAATGATCTTTTCGGCCATCATCACCACTCTCTGCACCGCCTTCCTGTTTGAAGCAGTGATGCTTCCAAACCAGACTGTGATGCTGTATGACAGGATGCTCTAGATTGTCACCCTGTAGAAAGTGGTAAGGATAGGAGAAGGAAGATGTGCTTTTCTCATGCGATGCAGAAAATGCAGGCACTGCTATGCCGGCTTCACCAGTGTCTTGCTGTTGAGCGACCAAGCCAGCCTGCCTAGTGAACAGAGCTCCTGGTTTGTGACTCTCACATTGTTCTTTTGATTTCAGTGCGTATCCCCTGTTCCTGATTTTCTCCTACATTATCTCCCACTCCGATGAGTTCTAGCTCTTTTATCTTTAACTCCTAGGCCACTGGCTTTGACCTGTGCTTTTGTTGCTTTCCTTGGGGTAAAAGAGAAAAAGCAACACAGGAACACTTGTACAGGATTAGCTGCAAATTTTGTGTAGCTTATTTTTTTTAAAGTAGAATTAACAAACTTTGCAAAAGATTTTACAACAGGAAAGTAAAGTATTTCACTCAGAAAAGTCTATATTCAATTATTATGAATTGTTGCTAAGTTAGGTTTGCTGTTCAGTGAAAGTTTTCATCAGTTAGAGTACCTGGCAGGCTGTTATGATCTGAGGCTTACCCACGCAAGTCATAGCAGTGGTAACTGAATTTAACCTTTGTTAAAAATAATACAGGAATTTCAACAATTTATAAACAAGTTTGCAAGAATGTCACATTGGAGAAGGTGTAATGGACCTGATTCCTAATTAAAATTGCCAGTTGGCCATCACCTGTGTCCAAGCAGGTATCTGTGACCTAGGACTTTTACATGCACTACAGTTTTAAGACATCCAGGTAGAATATAGTTTGAAAATACAGGTATTTATAGAAATTTCAATTTTTATCCCAGTTTATATCAGGAATGGTGTTATAATGTTGGCAGAATGTTGCAACCATCTGTTTTTTATCATTATATCCACTGTTGCTTTATGAAAGCACAAATATTTCTCCATAGTAATATTTTTCTTAACATCCTCCTACCTCAGACGTCAACTCGAGATATACGATATTAATATAAAATTGTAATTAGATTATAATATACTGTTAATCTTTGTAGTTGGTGTTATGAAAAGTCTTCGTATGAAACGGAAAAATCTAATACTTTCGTTGAACCGTTTCTATTGGAGACATACTTATCTTGGTATAAATAACAAAGTTTTTCGGCTAATTTTAAACATATCATCGCAATAAATGTGTAAAATGCTGAAAGTATGTGTGGGATAGTTGGAACATTTCCACTGAGCAGATTTACTATAATCCAAATGCAACTTTACACTTAGTTCATGCCATTGTATTACCAATTTGCACCTTATCCATTCCCGGTTTGGTTTTTGAAAACTAAAAAGTTATCTGGGATTATTTATGATTGTCCTTGTAGATCAGTGTTTCTCAACCTTGACAATTTTAAGGCATGTGGACTTCAACTCCCAGAATTCCACAGCCAGCATCGCTGGCTGTGGAATTCTGGGAGTTGAAGTCCACATGCCTTAAAATTGTCAAGGTTGAGAAACACTGTTGTAGATCAAGTTGTGAATAGGATGACTAGTTTACTCAGATAGAGAAATTCGTATTTTTTCCAGATATCTACCATTCATTTTAATATTTACCAGAGTGTTCGCTCAAGAACGATATGGAACAGTTCAGCCAGAGTTCAGTTCTTTATTTGCTAACACATAACAGACAGAATTTTGCTAGATTAAACCCCAATCACCCTCAGCCTAATGGATAGACCCTGAGAAATAGCCCTGTAGTGGCTATCCAAATTCTCTTTCTCTGCCTCCTATCCATCTCCAGGCTGTGCTGTCTGTTGTCTCTCCCCCCGCCACACACACTTTCTGTAATGTGCTCCCTCCTTCTTGGGAAGCTGCCGCCTCACTCTAGTCCAGTGATGGCGAACCTTTTAGAGACTGAGTGCCCCAAAACTGGCCCCGCCCCACTCCACCCCTGCCCCTCCCCTCCCCGCTCCACTCCACCCCCACCCCACCTGCCCACAACGCCACTCACTGCCTCCAGGGCCCGCCGCAGATCGCCCAGGCAGCTCAGCAGCACCATGGTGGCCACGCCTTCTGCCCGCGCCCCACAGCATCAACTGTGCATGATGGGGTGTGAGGGCAGAGTCTTGTCTACGCTGCCTGGCTGCCATGTCCTTGGCTGTGCTGCTCCGCATGGGCCATGCTCGGAGGTGACTCTCCTCCAGGGGGGCTGCTGGTGAGAAGGGGGTCGCAGGGGGAGGCAAGGCTGGGGCAATGGAACGGGTGCCCACAGAGAGGGCTCCGAGTGCCGCCTCTGGCATCCGTGCCATAGGTTCGCCACCACTGCTCTAGTCCTTCACACCAGCTCTTCCTATGTGGCCTTCATTTCTCAGACACATAAAAATCAAGCAAAGCTTCAATCACACCATCACAGCTAGCATCTTGACTTTTTTTTTTACCCATACCCAGCAGACACCCCTGATGCTTACATATATCAATGTGAGCTGATTCAGTTGGAGCAGAAAGTGGGCATAGAATTATCTGCATAAAATATATATTCAAAAGGGAGTATATTTGAAAAGATGCATCCTGGGAAAAAAATCCATACCTTTGGAAATGACTGAAGAAATAGTTTGTACCTGTAAAAAATTGACGTTACAGTATTTTTAAAAGCATAAAATGTATAATGAGTTGGTAAACATACGGTAAGAAAAGCTGTATGCAAACTACTTATGTTAAGGGGAATACTATAAATGCAACTCTCCAAATTGTAGCTTATTCACATGATAGAATTAGAGAATGGAATAATACATGAAAACCTGCATTAAAAAGTGCATGCTGGTATTGTCCATTTTTAATAGATTCACTCATAACACATTTTGCATAGGTAATAATTGTTTTGTTCTGTTTACTCTAATTAAGGCAAAACCACAGAGATAACCATGCTTCTAAAGCTAATTTTGAGACTAGAGAAGTAAGGAGTCTTTTCAAACCCCAATTTGTGCTACTATGGATTGCAGCTGAAAGCGCCTCCATGTTCCCCTATATATTATTTGCTTTCTTTCCACAAACGCCTGGTATATACTTGGGGGTTTTCCCCCCCTAAATGATCCCCTTATAAATCGTAAATATTATTCAGCAAGTAATTGAAATGTTTACTAGTTCTGTCCATCTTGAATCTACTAACACATATACTATGTGTTATATACACAGAGCCACTGCTTTTCCTGCTTAACAGTGTTTTCTACACATGCTGAGCACTGAACAAGGGCAGAGAAATTGGGTAAAAGAAGGAGTCCATGAGCTGCTCACCATCTGCCTTCAACCTGGCAAAGCAGATGTTGTTTCTCTAACAATGTCAACATTTTCTTAAGTGCCATTTCCAGCCATCCAATAAGAGTATTAATTAAAGGTTGGTGTTGTTAAAAATGATAATGACATTTTGAAAAAGCAGGGGAAATGCTTTAATGCTATTTTTATTGCGATTGCTGCAGTCTTACTCCCGTAGAATGGAAGCCAGTGTAAATTTTTCCAGGGAATATATTTAGGAGTGACATATCTATTTTTGTAAGGCCTATCTTGATTAGAATTATTGCCATTCAGATTTAGAGAGATTTAATACACCTATCTAAATCTCAATGTTTAATTTCTTTTCCAATGATACCTTAAAATGCACAGTTCCTGGAGCATGATTTGTTCATGGAACCAGAAGGTAACCATAACAGTAATAGTATAACAGAAGTAGAAGGGATCTTAGAGGTCTTCTAGTCCAGTGGTGGCAAACCTATGGCACGCGTGCCAGAGGTGTCACTCAGAGCTCTCTCTTTGGGCACACGTGCCATGCCCCAGAGATGACGAGGGACTGGCCCCTGCCGCCCTGGCCCCACTCACCCAGTCTGCCATGACCACTGCGGCCATGCCCACCCGGCACCCAGTGATAAATAAGTTGGTTTTGGATTGCAGTTTGGGCACTGGGTCTGTAAAAGGTTCGCCATCACTGTTCTGGTCCAATCCTCTGCTTAAACAGGAGACCCGATATTATTCCAGATAAAAGGCTGTCCAATCTCCTCTTAAAAACCTCCAGCGATGGAGCACCAACAACTTGTGAAGGCAAGCCGTTCCACTGTGTAATTGTTCTCACTGTCAGGAAATTTCTCCTTAAGATCTAATTCTCTCTTTGATACGTTTCCATCCATTACTTCTTATCTGGCCCTCAGATGCTTTGGAGAATAGGTCAACCTCCTCATCTCTGCGATAGCCCCTCAAATATTAGAAGATTGCTATCATGCCACCCATAGTCCTTCTCTTCATTCGACTAGACCAGGGGTCTTCAAACTTGGCTCTTTTATGACTTGTGGACTTCAGCTCCCAGAATTTCTCAGCCAGGCACGCTTTAATTCTTTTTCACAAGACGTCCTTCTGTCTTTCCCTTGCTTTAAAGCTTTATCTCTTATTCTCTTTTTCTCCTTAAGCTGCCTCTAGGCAAACTATTTTCTTTTCTTTCTTCTTTTCTTAGCTATTGCCTTTAGGCTTTTGCATCTTTACCCCATTGAGTATCTATTTGTCTCTGGGTTAAGTGAAGTCCTTTGCATCCACAGTTCTTTATATCTTTCTCAAACTCTGAGTTTAAGTGCGTCCCTCTCTACTTTTTAGGAGAACCTCTCTTTCCTTTCTTGAGTCCTCTGATCTTTTTTTCCCCACACATTCCTCATTGTCCACCAACAGTTTCCATATCTATTTATTAAATTTCTCTTGTTTTTTTTTAACAAGTCAATGTATTTGCTTCTTGTGGCAATCCCAGTTTGTATTGGGTTTATCTATTTCCCAACTATTTCCAATCTCCCTAACCTTGATTTTACATTATAATTATCTGTTTTTGTCAGACACTATCAGCTTGAGAGATGACTGTTAGGACACTTCCACCAACTTTGCAGCAGTGTAAAAAAAAACATCCAGATCTTGTTGATACTGTGATAGTCCTGGAGAATTAGTTTATATCTGTCTCAGCAGTGATGTAGCTGAAAATGCAGTAATATTTTTAAATACAGTATTATGATCCATGGAGCTTGTAGATGAAGGGAACTCCTGTTTCACCCAGCTTCCTAGCCTGCGAGGAGTCCCTGCAGATTTTATTCTGCTGGTCTTTGCTAACTATAAACATCACCAATTATGCTCAGGTAAAGCTTTATTATTATAGTGTACACTTCTCTGTGTTATCAATTTTAAATTATCTTGGTATTTCAATATACTGTATTCTAATGCTCTAATAGATGGGGATACAGCAATATGCCTTTGTATTTACTTAACTGTTAAGGTTTACTTGCAATCTTCACTAACTGTTGTGGAAAGAAAAATCACCAGGTCCAGTTTCAAGCTGGGAGTAAATAAAATGGAGGCTAAGATGCTGGAGACTGCTTATGAAAGAAGGTTCCTGTTTATTGATGAGCAGAACCAGCAACAGCATGTGTTTCTGGGACAGCTGACCAAATGGAGTTGAGAGTGGATGGTTCTTTATAGGGCTCTGAGACTTTGAAGGGGAAATGTTTCTGTATTGTGTGATGAAGTGGGCTTTTGTGTCTTTTGCTAGTCTGAAGAGGGTTAACCTTATTATGTTCTAAAGGTCATGTCCTGTTCTTAGATTTTTTGGGGGGGAATGTAGATTTTAGAAGTCTTTGTTTTTCTAATCCCATCAGTTCCAGCCTTCTTGCCCTCAGTCTTCCTGAATGGATTACCAAATCTACTGTACATTTCTAAAGAGCTGGCCTGCTCAGTTTCTGCTTGAGGCAGGGAGACTGGAGGGAGACTGGGGCTATTTCTGCCTAAGATTTTCTCCATTATTCCTTTGGGGGAATATAATATTTTGCCTTTTTTAATATGCCCCACAATATTTCCTTCTCTAGGAGGGTGGGTGGGTGCTGACTTTCTACAATCCCCCCTTTTGGGCCATATAAGTGTGGGTGACACACTTTTACTGGCACAAAATTAAGAATTGATCTGATCAGGGAGACTTGATGGGTGCTTTTATTTTTTTCCAAGGATGCAGGGAAGCAAGTCCTCAAATTGTTAATGCAGAGGGGAAGGCACTGATAGAGGCAGCAAAAAAGGATCCCTGTAGTGGCTCCCAGAAAGGGGAACGTTCAACCCATGAAGGTCTAGAAGCCAGGGCAAAAATTCTGTTAGGTGGAAAAGAAATTTATAGTGTCCAATATTCTGTGCCAATTCTTTTAGATGTTTGATGTCACTGCCTGTGAACTTTCAGTCAGGTATGAAGTAAGCACGTGCCCCAAAATTCTTCACAGCCATGTTTTGCCTTAGTAAATAATTACTGACTGCCCATTTTCAAGGGTTGCTTCCTGAGCCTGCCTTAGCTCTTAGTTTAGTGCATCCAGGGTTTGTGATGTCAAATTGAGGTTACCCACTATGCAAGCTAGACTATTAATATTTCTTAAATTGCACACAGTGAGCCCTAGGACTCCCACTATGAGTCCACTAGTGCAACATAGTCAGGGCTTGGATTTGGAGATCTCTTTTCTGCTACTTCCTCAGTGTGATTCTGAATGGTGTGTGTGTGTGTGTGTGTGTGTGTGTGTGTGTGTGTGTGTGCAGCTACTTCTACAAGACAGGCAATACATCCTGGACAATTTTTCCCTCCCACCAGATAGAAGTCCAAGGTTTTCAGGACTTGATGTGCCAACCACTCCCAAATGCCATCCCTCCATGAATCCATTTAACTGGCTAATTACATTGTAAAGGAAGCAAGAAAGAAAACCTTACAATGAGTTTCTGCCCTTCCCCCCATAGTCTTTCCAGTTGTCTTCTGAGGCTTCATGTGGGGCCAATGGATCCATAAGTCCTTCTTTTCTCTGCAGTTTTCACAGACACCTGGGTGATGTAGGACCTGGGAAGATCTTTTCCACTCTGGTTGCATGGTGACTTTCCTAGTAGATGGCTGGATCCAAACCCAATTCCCTGGCTCAAATGAATAGAGGGTCTCCTCTGGAGGCAGCGTCTGGGTCAGTGTGCTCTGCTTTCAAAGGTTGTGGAGTCATCTGGGCAAGGCTGAATGATATGAGAACAAGGTCCCTCCCCACCTTTGAGGGTGACTCTCCCAGAAGTGGCACTGTTGGTCTGACATAGGAATGGAGAACAGAGGATAAGAAATGGAGAAGTGGAATGGGGGTGTGGTAGCTTGCAGGCACGGTTTGACAAGACAAAAAGGTTAACATTGCAGATGTTTAGTAGACAGATGAAACCCACTTAATCACATACAGTAAATGCAAGAATAAAACTTTTCCTATAAATCAGCAGTTCTCAACCTATGGGTCGTGACCCCATTTGGGGTCGATCGACCATTTCATGGGGGTCGCCAAGCAAGGCTGTCCTCCATTTTTTTCCCCTTTTCCGGCGGGTGCCTTACCTCCCTTGAGCTGGGCCAGCTGGTGGTCGGCCTGCTCCGTCTCTGCCGCTTGCCAGCTACTCCTCGGCCGGCGCAGGGGGCGGAACCACGCATGCGCGGCGCTCCCAGGCAGGGAAAGTCCTCGACTTACGACCGGTTGGGTAGTCCTCGACTTACGACTGGTTTAGTCCTCGACTTACGACCGGTTTAGTCCTCAACTTATGACCGGTTGGGGGTCGCGGCATTAAAAAGGTTGAGAACCACTGCTATAAATGAACTTAAAACGTTCTTTCCTGACATCCTTGGGCTGTTCTTAAAAGCACAGAGAGAGAAAGAGAGGGGATGGGGAAAAGGGAACACAGTTATCTTCACCCTATTTTGCTGGCCAGGCAAACTTGGGTGAAGGTATTTTCTTTTGGTGGCTTATTTTTCCCCTAGAATTTAAAATTATTTTCTCTAGGGATTNACGAGCTGCCCCCAGAGATCCGGGTGATTCCGGATCTCCCCTCCTTCCGCCGCGCCCTCAAGACTTGGCTGTTTCAGCAGGCAGGACTGGCCTAGGGGGTATTTTAATTGGTTTTAACAAAATTTTAATAGAGCGGCCAATTCAAATATTTATTTTTAATTATTTTAGATTTGTATTTGGTATTATGTGGGATTGTTTTGAGCTGGCTGTGAGCCGCCCTGAGTCCTCCGGGAGAAGGGCGGGGTATAAATGAAATAAATAAATAAATAAAATAAATAAATAAACTGCCTGTGAACTTTCAGTCAGGTATGAAGTAAGCACGTGCCCCAAAATTCTTCACAGCCATGTTTTGCCTTAGTAAATAATTACTGACTGCCCATTTTCAAGGGTTGCTTCCTGAGCCTGCCTTAGCTCTTAGTTTAGTGCATCCAGGGTTTGTGATGTCAAATTGAGGTTACCCACTATGCAAGCTAGACTATTAATATTTCTTAAATTGCACACAGTGAGCCCTAGGACTCCCACTATGAGTCCACTAGTGCAACATAGTCAGGGCTTGGATTTGGAGATCTCTTTTCTGCTACTTCCTCAGTATGATTCTGAATGGTGTGTGTGTGTGTGTGTGTGTGTGCAGCTACTTCTACAAGACAGGCAATACATCCTGGACAATTTTTCCCTCCCACCAGATAGAAGTCCAAGGTGTTCAGGACTTGCTGTGTCAACCACTCCCAAATGCCATCCTTCCATGAATCCATTTAACTGGCTAATTACATTGTAAAGGAAGCAAGAAAGAAAACATTACAATGAGTTTCTGCCCTCCCCCCCCATAGTCTTTCCAGTTGTCTTCTGAGGCTTCATGTGGGGCCAATGGATCCATAAGTCCTTCTTTTCTCTGCAATTTTCACAGGCACCTGGGTGAAAATGTAGGACCTGGGAAGATCTTTTCCACTCTGGTTGCATGGTGACTTTCCTAGTAGATGGCTGGATCCAAACCCAATTCCCTGGCTCAAATGAATAGAGGGTCTCCTCTGGAGGCAGCGTCTGGGCCAGTGTGCTCTGCTTTCAAAGGTTGTGGAGTCATCTGGGCAAGGCTGAAAGATATGAGAACAAGGTCCCTCCCCACCTTTGAGGGTGACTCTCCCAGAAGTGGCATTGTTGGTCTGACATAGGAATGGAGAACAGAGGATAAGAAATGGAGAAGTGGAATGGGGGTGTGGTAGCTTGCAGGCAGGGTTTGACAAGACAAAAAGGTTAACATTGCAGATGTTAAGTAGACAGATGAAACCCACCTAATCACATACAGTAAATGCAAGAATAAAACTTTTCCTATAAATGAACTTAAAACGTTCTTTCCTGACATCCTTGGGCTGTTCTTAAAAGCACAGAGAGAGAAAGAGAGGGGATGGGGAAAAGGGAACACAGTTATCTTCACCCTATTTTGCTGGCCAGGCAAACTTGGGTGAAGGTATTTTCTTTTGGTGGCTTATTTTTCCCCTAGAATTTAAAATTATTTTCTCTAGGGATTAGAGAAATTTAACAGTTACATGTACTTCAAGGACACATAAAGACTTTGAAAAACACACACACACACACACACACACATACAAAGACAAGAAAAAGAGAACAGAAAAGGGAAACAGAACTCTTTAGTTTTGCACATCCTAGTCATTCCCACCATAAATCTCAGTTAACTCAAATTAGCGGAGGCAAAAATCTTAACAAAAATACCACATGGTTGCAGAGAAGACAGAGAGGAAGAAAAAAAAACCAATGTTCATATATATATATATATATATATATATATATATATATATATAATTTTCATTTTAAGTACCTTTATTTAGCCAAATTGGTTTTCCAGCTTTGTCCCTGAGCAAAGCCCATTCCTTACATATATCCTTTGCTTGTTTTCTCTTCTCATCCCAACACACGAGCACGTCTCCTAGAGGGGATCCAGGCATAACCCTTGAGCTACAGCTTCCCATGTTCCCCTTTCGATGTGGGATTCAATCAGCCTAGCCGGGTCCTTCTGCCGCAGCCAAACTTGCCACCCTGCCTGTCAGTTTTTGGATCAAAAAGGGGCTGGCAGGATTCTGGTTCCCTAGCAGAGTAAGGGCACCTCCTTCCAAGGGAACACCACCAATGGTTTTCAGACCAAAAAGGGGTCTGGGAGGATCTGTTTCTTCCCAACGCAGTGAGTACGGGCAAAGCCCTGTCAAGGAGGTGTCCATACTCACTGCTTAGAAGAGCAGCAGGTCCTCCAGACTCTCCTGGGGTCTGAAAACCGTGAGCAAGGAAAGGCCATTTCTGCCTAAGATTTTTCTCCATTATTCCTTTGGGAAAATATAATATTCTGCCTTTTTTAAATATCCTCCAAAATATTTCCTTCTCTAGGAGGTTGTGTGTGTGTGCTGACTTTCTACACTGTAATAAAGAATTTGATTTTGATTTGAAATCCAAAGGTTGGGAAATTAGATCTGTTGGAAATAAAGAGAAGTCAGGTGACCTGGAGAATTTCTCTGCCATACTTCATAAGAGAGTCAAAGGAGGAGCATCAAAGCAAAAGATGGGACTGGTGATGAATCCGTTTAAATTTGATTGGAAACTTTTGGGAGACAATGTCCAATCACAGAACTAGAAAAGACTTGGACAATTATAAAATTGGAGAAGACATGAACTGGAGAGGACGTGAATAGAACTGGAAAAGATTTATTCTGTAATTCTCTAAGACATGGATCATCCTTCCTGCTTTGCACTATTTTGCAGTCATTGGGGTCAATTTCTGGCATGCCCTTTATTGACTTTAAGTTTCTAGGCCAGTGATGGCGAACCTTTTAAAGACTGAGTGCCCAAACTGCAACCCAAAACCCACTTATGCATCATCGAGTGCCGGGTGGGTGTGGCCCATTGGGTGGGTGTGGCCCATTGGGTGGGCGTGGCCCATTGGGTGGGCATGGCTGTGGTGGTAACGGCAGACTGGGTGGGACTAAAAAGTTCAATCAATCAATTCCACCTTTGCAAGATCTTTTTTTCCCCACGAGAAGTTGAAATTGACTGATTGAACCTTTTTTTTTTTTTTTTTGCACATGGCGGCGGAGGCCTAAAGCGAAAAGATTTTATAAAACCCAGCTGAAGTTCTAGGACTGGGGTGATGGCGCGCGTGCCCACAGAGAGGGCTCTGAGTGCCACCTCTGGCACCCGTGCCATAGGTTCGCCACCACTGTTCTAGGCTATATCATTGTCAATCACAGGTCCTGAAGGTGAGCTACACTCCAGATGTATTTTCAGAAGAGATCAGTGAACATTGGATAACATTGTTGTGAAGGAATAATTCAAGTTCCCAGGCTTAGGAGTGGCTAAAAAATAACTGAGGGCAAGTAATTGTCATTAATTTTTGATACCATCATTCAGAATGCATGTTTTATGCTCCTGCAAATTAGGCAAATAAATCACAGTGCAGAAATGTGTACATGTGGGAGATTTAAAAGTAATGTTATATTTTTCTGTTTCCTTAGCTGATACTCTTTCATTCCTTTTCATCACCTTTTCCTTCAATATGAAAACCATTTTCCTGCATGTTGTAGGAGACAACAAAAAAAATCCTTGTTATAAGAACACAAAGCCTCTGGCTATTTTTTTTTTTCAAGTATTCATTTGCTCTGTATACATGTTTATAGCCATTCTGCTACTCACTGAAATAATTTATTTCACGTACTTTATTTATTCAGATTTTTTCCATTTCCCTTTTCTAGTTAGTATTAAACAAATGACTGCATACTTCTTAAAGAAAAGTGCTCTTAATGCAGACAGGCATCTACATTTGAACAAATATGTGGGCAATTTCTATAGTATGAACAACAAATATTAGCCACAATTTCCTAATAAAATTTATGACAATTTAGACTTGTGACTGCTACTTTTCTCTCCGTGTGTTTGTGCTTATTGAATAAAATTACTTCAAAAACTCTCTAAAAGATATGTTAACATATTATGAAAGTAGCTCTCTAGTTTTTAATGCCTCCTATCAAGATTTTTGACAGTCTTTAAGTGCACCAGGATTTTCTTATTAAGGTTCATCTAAAAAAATGTCAGTAAGAATGACAATATTCATTTACCACATTCAGGGAGAAGTTACTGCAATCAGAAATACAAACTCAGATTTCTTGTGATCACAGAATATACAAAATATCTGATTAAATAAATATTCATGATAAATAATTGGGTTTAAGAACACTGACTCAGTTAAGATGAAAAGATGTAAGACTTACAGTTGTAAGATAGATACAAGACTGTCTAACAAGTTCTCAGAGATAATTTTGGGATGGCAAATATTTCATTACTAAACACCATCTATATGGAAGAGATGGTCAAGTGAAGTCTGTTAATTGGCATCAGTTATGTGTGTGTGTGTGTGTGTGTGTGTGTGTGCATGTGCGCTCTCTCTTTCTCTCATATATATGTATGTACAGTATGTCTGTTATGTCAGCTATGAACCATTATTTGGCTAGGAAAGTACTGTAAGGTCCCAGTCCCTTACTTGAACTTGAGATACTACATCAACCTAATCAGATAACTCAAGTGGTGTCTTCTTAGACAGCTCTTTATTTGATCAAATAAGATGGCTGGGTGACAGACAATCTGGAACGCTGGCAGAGTTACGTCCCGAAGTGCCACACCTTAGAATGTTAGTAGCATTACTTTATAAACTTTGTTAGCCAATGAAAATCATACAACAGAGCCATTACATCATAAGGAAGACATCAATCATTTCTGTACACTCCCTTCAATCATGCGAAGTATTAATACCACTCTACAATGCCTTGGTAAGGCCACACTTGGAATACTGCATCCAGTTTCGGTCACCACGATGTAAAAAAGATGCTGAGACTCTAGAAAGAGTACAGAGAAGAGCAACAAAGATGATTAGGGGACTGGAGGTTAAAACATATAAGGAACAGCTGCTGGAATTGGGTATGTCTAGTTTAATGAAGAGAAGGATGAGGGGGGACATGATAGCAGTGTTCCAATATCTCAGGGGCTGCTACAAAGAAGAGGGAGTCAAGCTATTCTCCAAAGCGCCTGAAGGCAGGACAAGAAGCAATGGATGGAAACCAACCAAGGAGAGAAGCAACCTAGAACTAAGGAGAAACTTCCTGACAATTAGAACAATTAATCAGTGGAACAACCTGCCTCCAGAAGCGGTGAATGCTCCAACACTGGAAGTTTTTAAGAATAAACTGGACAGCCATTTGTCCGAAATGGTATATGGTTACCTGCCTGAGCAGGGGGTTGGACTTGATGACCTCCAAGGTCCCTTCCAACTTTATTATTATTATTATTATTATTATTATTATTATTATTATTATTATTATTATTATTATTATTATTATTATTATTATTATTATTATTATTATTATTATTTCCTTCAGTACATCCCATCTATGTACATGTTTCCCACGCTTGCATGAAATTTGTCCCTGACGCAAGCGCTGATTTACAAAAGCAAGATAGCAATAATTAGGCTAAACAATTTCTTTTTGTTCCAGTTACAGAACCCTTCAGTACAGTGAGTGACAAGTAATTTTCATTTGAATGTAATTTTTAATTATATGTTTTCATAAGACCACAAATGGGATTTAAATCTATCTCCCTTGATCATGACTTGGTTGGAATGCCAGACTTGTATTGTTTGATCTAAATTTTCTATTGTTTCCCAGTTGAAGGTTATTTTCTAAATTGTCTTTATAGACTGGATTAGAGGGAGATTAGTGATTTTTCCAAATCTATTGATTGCTAATAGGTGCTCCTACAACACTCTGCTAGTCATTTTACCTGTTAGCCCTATAATGTTGCCCATCTAAATTATTTTGACTCCTGATTTATCATATTTAGCACTGGATATTTAGATTTGCATAGAATGCTTAGCATGGCCTTCGTTGGCTGGTATGTTAAAATGGTCAAAGTAATCTGTTGGTGGACTCAAAGATACCTCTGATATAAGAGAGAGCTGTTGTTTTGGTAGATTGTGATATTTATGTTATATTCACTGGGATGGGCATGCAGATTTTGATATACTGAAGGATATCTTTATTGGCAGTTTATGTCCACTTTGTAAAATTGCTGGTGTGATTCAGTGCATTGTGGTTTCTCCGAATAGGATTTTTATTTCTCTTTTTTGTATGATGTGATGTTGTTAGTGCTGTAGTTAAGAGATTTTGCTGTGTGGGTTGTTGTATGTTTGTTATTTTCTCTGCTAAGGATGTCTAAGATGTCTTCTTGTGTGAACTTTATTTTACCAAATGTGTGGTTATATATGTTTTCAAACTGTTCTTTTCTGATTTATGAAAAAGATGTCATCTATATTACATATGCCTATTTTGTGATGTAATATTAATGGGAGGACTATAGCCGCAAGTCATTACATTACTACTTTTCCCCTGAGATAGACCATCCTACTGGACCCCTTTGAATTGTTTGTAGACCATCAAATGGAAAGTATATGGTGAAAAAAGAAAGACTGAAAAAAAAAAAAAAGAAATGATCTAAGACAATGGTGGCGAACCTATGGCACGGGTGCCAGAGGCAGCACTCAGAGCCCTCTCTGTGGGCACGTGTGCCGTCGCCCCAGTCCTAGGCCTTCAGCTGAGTTTTATAAAACCTTTTCCCTTTAAGCCTCCACCGCCGTGTGCAAAAAAAAAAAGGTTCAATCAATCAGTCAATTTCAACTTCTCACGGGAAAAAAAAAGATCTTGCAAAGTTGGAATTGATTGATTGAACTTTTTAGTCCCACCCAGTCTGCTGTTACCACCATAGCCACGCCCACCCAATGGGCCACACCCACCTAATGGGCCACACCCACCCAGCACTCGACGATGCATAAGTGGGTTTTGGGTTGCAGTTTGGGCACTCAGTCTCTAAAAGGTTCACCATCACTGATCTAAGATGAACCATGTGCTTTAGGAGCTCCTCTCTTATTGTAATCAGATTTGACAGGTTTTGTTGCATCTTTATTGTTATTCAAAATAAACTAGGATTAATTTAAATCCAAAAAGTGAGTAATACAGTATTTTAAATTATGGTTTGGGGAACAAGAAACATCTGTTTGGTTTGCAGATAAAACTAAGCACTAATAATACCTCAGATACCTTTTGGCAGTAAATCTCACCAGAGCTCCATGTAAGATCTGAACTAATATTTTGACTTGGAAAAAGTTTTAAGAGTTGCAGAAATTAACTCTCCACATTTGAGAAAAAAAATAACGCTACCTGAAAGGCATAATCATGATGAGGTTTTAATGATATTTATCATCAAAAACCACTCCAAAATATGTATCCATTTTATTCCCCTCTATGTTCCCAGTTTTCTGTTCAATTCCTTCCCAAAAGGAAGTGGCTGAGGAAATAATAATAATAATAATAATAATAATAATAATAATAATAATAATAATAATAATAATAATAATAATAATAATAAAGTTGGAGGGGACCTTGGAGGTCATCGAGTCCAATCCCCTGCTCAGGCAGGAAACCCTACACCATTTCGGACAGATGGCTGTCAAGTCTCTTCTTAAAAACTTCCAGTGTTGGAGCATTCACCGCTTCTGGAGGCAGTTTGTTCCATTGGTTAGTTGTTCTAACTGTCAGGAAGTTTCTCCTTAGTTCTAGGTTGCTTCTCTCCTTGATTAGTTTCCATCCGTTGCTTCTCGTCCTGCCTTCAGGCGCTTTGGAGGATAGCTTGACTCCCTCTTCTTTGTGGCAGCTCCTGAGATATTGGAACACTGCTTGAAGTCCACTAGTCATAAAAGGGCCAAGTTTGAAGACCCCTGGTCTAGTCTTTGCAGCCTTCCTACTTAACTCATACAGCAAATGGCGGAAAAGCTTGAATGCTTGAAGCACTAAGGCTGAGTAAGGCTTCTCTACAAGACCTGTTGCTCTCCAGTGGAACATAGGTGTCTCCTTATTTACTCTGTCTTGAAGGAGAAACTATAAAAATTGATCTCTAAAAACTCTTTTGGGAATAATAAAGAAGTAGGCCCCAAACAACTTTTATATATAGCAGCATTGTTGAGATAAATTGTTTCCTGTAAGTAAGGAGAAGCCTTTTTTGAAGTGGGAGGCTTGGATTCTAAACTATTGTTCTCAAATCAATAGCTTGTTGATTACATCTTAACAGGCTATCTAGAGACTTAATTATTCCTCTTCTGCCCAGCCAGCAGTCTTTATGGAGCAAATTAAATTCAGTTTGCAAACAGACCTGATTAAGTCAGAGCACACTAGTTGGGGGGGGGGCAGCAACACCAGTTACTGGTCACCAGATTTGTCTGATAAATAGTGATGCTTCCTTAGCTTCTCTTGTTCATCAGCATGATTTATTTTCTCCCCTTAGCTAGGAGTGTCTGGGGAATTCTGGGCGCTGGCTGGGGAATTCTGGGAACTGAAGTCCACACATCTTAAAGTTGTCAAGGTTGAGAAACATTGTGTTAGGACAATTAGCAATGTCTGAAGCAATACCTTCATAAAACTGTTCTACCATTATGAGTCTTTCAAACTAGCTATTACTCTAAGCAAGGTGGCCTCCGAATATGAACCTCATCTAGTGCTGAGCCCTGTTTTATGATGGCATAGGATCCCAGAAACAATTCCAATTTATCACTGATTTCTCCAGTGATAAAATCGCTGGCACCTTCCTCAGAAAACGATTAAATGTTACTAGAGGAGAGAAACACACAGTTTCAGGCTATGATTGCTTAAGGTCTTCTGGTTACACAGCAGTGAAGGTGATGGTGAATGGTTTATGGTGCCTATAAATTGATCAATGTGAATGGTTTATGGTGCCTATAAATTGATCAATGTTTTGGCATTTAGCTCATTTTCCAAATACTTCCTTAAATGTTAAGCAATGTCATTTTTTTCTTGTGTGTATCCACCAGGCCTCTCATTTCAATATTAACTGGTGAAAGACTCAACAATATTTCTTCCTTTCTCGGTTCCAAAGGTATCTAGAACTTTAGAATGATGTCCAGATCAGATAAGGATTGGCAATCTACCATCCTAGGTTTTCTGCAAACTGTCCAGTGCTCATTAAAGGGATTACTATTTTAGTACCACCTTGTAGTAATGAAGTCTGTACATGATTGACCCATTTCTGAGTCCTGCAAAATTCTCACTGTGTAATAAGCTGGATGGGGCTCTTTTTTTTTCTTTCCAGTTGCTCAGGAAGACTCTGAGACCAAAAAGCCTCCTTGGTAGTTAATATCAAGGAAAGTTATTCAGCTCATACAGATAAGGATGACCAACCAATCCACTGTGGGCTGGAGCACTGAAAGACTTCTTATAATGCTCTGCGTTACAGGCATTATTATATTTGTATCCATATGTGCATTATACATTACATATTACTTATTGGTTGGCGTCATCAGGTTAACAGTCTCTGGGGACCATGCATAGAATTAATCAAACATCCAGTCATATCAAGTTAGTTCAGTTATGAACCTGAATATTTAATCTAAAAAAAATAAGCTAAGACTGACCACGATGTGAGACAGCAGACAAATCAAGCAAATCAAAACTAAGCAATGTTATAGGGGATAATTTATCTTAAAGGATAATGGGGCACATCCAACTGGACTTTTAATTAAAGGTCCTATGGTAAGCCTTTTAAAGCTAGAAATCACAATGTTATCTAAATTAGCAGTAAAAGCAGTGTTTCATTAATATTTTCCGGGTTTTCTATACTATTTAACTAGAACAGGGGTAGGCAACCTTGGCTCTTTTATGACTCGTGGACTTCAACTCCCAGAATTTCTGAGCCAGCCATGCTGACTCAGGGATTCTGGGAGTTGAAGTCCACGAGTCATAAAAGAGCCAAGGTTGCCGACCCCTGAGCTAGAACATAAAGATCCCACTCTATAAAGCCTTAGTAAGGCCACACCTAGAATACTGCAACCAATTTTGGTCTCCACACTAAAAAAGATGTTGAGACTCTAGAAAAAGTGCAGAGAAGAGCAACAAAGAGGATTAGGGGACCGGAGGCTAAAACATATGAAGAACGGCTACAGGAACTGGACATGGCTAGCCTAGTGAAGAGAAAGACCAGGGGAGACATGATAGCAGTATTCCAACATTTGAGGGGCTGTGACAGAGAGGAGGAGATCACCCTATTTTCCAAAACACTGATCAAGGAGAGATTCAACCTGGAAATAAGGAGAAATTTCCTGACAGTGAGAACAATCAACCAGTGGAACAGACTGCCTTCAGATGTTGTTAGTGCTTCATCATTGGAGGCTTTCAAGAAGAGATGGGACTGTCATCTGTCATAAATGGTGTAGGGACGCCTCCTTGGGCAGAGGGTTGGACTAGATCAGGGCTTTTCAACCAGTGGTATGGGTACCACCTGTGGTACATTGGCACCTGGCAGGTGGTACGCGACCATCCTAGAAAAGTGGTAGCGGGGGAGGGGAATGAGTTGAACCAGTGGCAGCACCACACAAGCCTAAGCGAGAGACGGCTGGAGCTGCAAGGCTGTCAGGGCTCAGTGGAAGCGCCAGGATCAGTGCTTCTTTGGGGCTGTCAGGGCTCAGCGGAAGCACCAGGATCAGCGCCAGGCTCCAGGTGGAGCTCGGCGCTGATCCTGATGCTTCTGCTGAGCCCAGAAGAAGCGCCGATCAGCTGGAATGTTGCAGCATCTCCAGGGTCTTGTGATTTACATTCACAAGACCCTTGGCAACTGATTCATATTTATGACGGTCACAGTGTCCCACGGTCATGTGAAGTGAACAAAACCTGCTGCAACTACCCAGCAGACGGGGGTAATAAAATCTAAACACCCCCACCCCACCCCCGCTGCCACTCCTCAACAGAAATGCTCACAACAATGGAAACCTCGGACAGGAGGAAGAGCGCCGCCGGGCAGGCAGGCAGGTGTCTTGCTTGGCTGTGGCTTGGGGGGCACTTTTTTCAGTGCCATTGTAACTTCGAACAGTCACTAAGCGAACTGTTGTAAGTCGAGGACTACCTGTACTTTATCACTTTTTCCCTTTTTTTTTGGTCATCAAGTTTTTGACACCTTGCTAGGCGACTGGTGGTACTCGGATGTTGCCATATCCTAAAAGTGGTACAATGGGTGAAAAGGTTGAAAAGCCTTGGACTAGATGACCTACAAGGTCCCTTCCAACTCTGTTATTTTAATCCCGTGGTGGCGAACCTATGGCACGCGTCGCACAGGTGGCATGCAGAGCCCTCTCTGTCAGCACGTGCACCATTGGCCCAGTCCTAGGCCTTCAGCTGGGTTTTATAAAACCTTTTCGCTTTAGGCCTCCGCTGCCGTGTGCAAAAAAAAGGTTCAATCAATCAATCAATTTCAACTTCTCGCGGGGAAAAAAAGATCTCGCAAAGTTGGAATTGATTGATTGAACTTTTTAGTCCCACCCAGTCTGCCGTTACCACTGCAGCCATGCCCACCAAGTTGACCACACCCAACCAATGGGCCATGCCCGTCCGGTACCCGATGATACATAAGTGGGTTTTGGGTTGCAGTTTGGGCACTCAGTCTCTAAAAGGTTCACCATCACTGTTCTAATCTATGAAATCTTATTTTCTACAATATGTACTTTTTGTAAAGTCCTTTTCTTCTCACATGCTCTAGGAATATAGTAATAATTGATACTTTATAACAATCCCTGCATTTGGATAATTTTATCATTTATTTGGATTTTCTTAACCAGTTCCTGCCACACTAAATATATGGATTCCTTTGGCCCCCTAGAAAATAAATATCATATAGGCTTATTTCAAACATCATATTATGCACTTCTTTGAATGTAGGGATAATATGGATGTAAATAACCAATACCACTTAGGCCGTTGGCAATAATGCTTCTATGGTGTCTGGTTCTGTCTTTTCGAACCACTGAATAGTGATTGAATTTGAAACAATATCACAAGTGTCAGGAAGGGGCTTTTCCCTCCAGAGGGGAGATGAGATGGGACAGGAAGACTGTCATGTTTTCATTTTTATTGAGGTCTGTGTGGTTCATTGGATTCTGGTCCTGTGCTTGCTTTGATATTCAGTAATATTTTTTGTTTGTTTGTTGGGGAATTCTGTGTGCAGAGGGAAAGGAGAAATGAAACTCTGCACTGCTTATGCAGAACTCCTGGCCCAATCTGGATAGGTTTATATAAAATGCAAGGACTCTTTAATCCATGAAAAGGAAATGATTTGCATAGACTGTAAAATTTCCTGGATCATTCTCCCTTTTTTAACCCATAAATCTAAACATTTTTGTCACCTTGAATAAATTGAGAATATACTGCTTTCAATGTGGTTTTGGGCAATAATATCACATTTCCTCTGAATATTATGACTGAAAAGGAATGCATGGATAATTGTGCTGTATAACTATCTGAGTCCTCTTAAATTCCCTATAGTGACATTAGGTCACATTACTGAATTCTGCTTTCAGCCAATATTCCATAGTAATTTCAATAGCTGTTAATTCACACTTAGTGATTTCTGCAGCTGAATAACAAGGTGGTCATTATAGTCTATAAAAAGGGATGATAATTGTGTGTCATTCACTACCCACTGGACCACTGTAATATTTTGCCCCAATTCGCAGAAAATCCCATTAACAAATTAGGATCCCACTGGTAACTGCAATTTACATAATCATCTACAAATCCCTTTTCTACTCTTGCTATATATTAGACTTCTGCGCATCACACAATGGTGCCCCTGTGGGATTGTTCTTCAAAACTGTGAAACACCACAGTTTCTCAAAGAGTCACTGCTGCTACTTGATGGCCTCCTGAAGACTTGCATGCGCACACATCTGTTTGGACAAAACAGGCTTTCTCTTGGACAGTTGGCTTTGTGGGGATTATAGGCACAGATATGTATGAAGGATTTTTTAAGGCAGTGGTTCTCAACCTTTTTAATGCCGCGACCCCAACCGGTCGTAAGTCGAGGACTAAACCGGTCGTAAGTCGAGGACTAAACCGGTCGTAAGTCGAGGATTAAACCGGCTGTAAGTTGAGGACTACCCAACCGGTCATAAGTCAAGGACTTTCCCTGCCTGGGAGCGCCGCGCATGCGTGGTTCCGCCCCCTGCGCCAGCCGAGGCATAGCTGGCAAGTGGCAGAGATGGAGCAGGCTGACCACCAGCTGGCCCAGCCCAAGGGAGGTAAGGCACCCGCCGGAAAAGGGGAAAAAATGGCGGACAAAAAAAATGGCGGACAAAAAAAATGGCGGACAGCCTTGCTTGGCGACCCCCATGAAATGGTTGATCGACCCCAAATGGGGTCCCGACCCACAGGTTGAGAACCACTGTTTTAAGGGCTGCGAAGAATCAGATCTAAAGTGGCATCACTGAATTCTGTCTGTTTGTCTGTCTGCATGCTTCCCCGCTCACTCTCTCTCTCTCTCTCTCTTCTCTCTCTCACACACACACATACACACAACTGTGGTTTACTGGGCTTATTAATATTCCCCAGCAATTCCCTTCACCAAAACCCAGAACTGTCCCAATTAAGTCCAGCCATGAGCAGATCCAGGGTAGTCCACAGAACAATGGCGTTCAGAAATCATGGGCGCTCTATTACTGGAGATTTTAAAGAAGAGACTGGACAGTCACTTGTCTTAAATCGTATAGGTTCTCCTGGTTGAGCAGGGGGCTGGACTAGAAGACCTCTAAGGTCTATTCCGTTCCGTTCCATTCCATTCCATTCCATTCCATTCCATTCTAGTCCACAAAGCACTTGAAAGTTTCACCAGACAAACTTCAATCCATTAGGCAAACTTAAATCCATACACATGGGAGCTCATTAGGCAAGAAAAATCCAGAGTTTTCAAGGCACGATTCCTTTCCAAACATGGTGTTAATGCAGAGTGAGGCAGGAATCATGACTACCAGGAAACACACAGCTAGGAAGCAAACACGTTCCCAACAATGCCTCCATTTGTCTGCTATGATAAATAGCCAGCTTCTGGTGCAACCCATCAAGATGGGCAGGGCTTTCTCCTCTCGAGTAGTTTGGCTGATCTTTTCTGCCCCTGCCTTTTCTCTGCCCTACATGTTCTTGGATCAGGTGCAGAAGGCAGTTCCTCCTCCTCTTCACTGGCTGTCTGCCACTGCAAGCTTTCCCTAGCTGAGGTCTCAGCCAAATCCCTTCTGGACGGCCTTCAGAGCCATCAATCAACTCAGTTCCTGATGTGCCAGGAATTGGTTCATCCTCCCCCGAGCTGACATCTAAGAAGGTATCTGGGGAATCGTTCAAGGGAGTCATCTCTGTCTGTCTGTTTTCCTGCCCGCCTGCCTGCCTGCCTGCCTGCCTGCCTGCCTGCCTGCCTGCCTGCCTGCCTGCCTGCCTGCCTGCCTGCCTGCCTGCCTGCCTGCCTGCCTGCCTGCCTGCCTGCCTGCCTGCCTGCCTGCCTGCCTGCCTGCCTGCCTGCCTGCCTGCCTGCCTGCCTGCCTGCCTGCCTGCCTGCCTGCCTGCCTGCCTGCCTGCCTGTCTATCTATCTATCTATCTATCTATCTATCTATCTATCTATCTATCTATCTATCTATCTATCTCACACAAACAGACAAACAATATACATATTGCATAAGGATTACTCCTAGCTAATCAATTAAATTCGAAGTCATGTATAGATGGAAGTTTTCTTTTTAGAGCTGATTATAAGACTTAAGCGACTGAATGCCAATCCAAAAGAGCCAGTGGTTGTGAAATAACAAGGGTACATCTAGTCATCAATTTCCTTTTGTCGTAGGCAGACTTGGAATCTGTTCTTCCCTACTTCTCTGGGTCCAAATTTTTTAAGTTGCTATGTGTAATTTTCAGTTTAGTTTGTACTCAGCAGACTCTGAATCAGTTCTTATATCCTGATCAAAGCAAGCATGTACATCTATCTACTTTCAGCTATCAAAAATAAAGTTTGATTTTTATTTATTGAACACCAGCAAACACCAAGAAAGAGAAAGGAGCAACAGCAAAAGACAGAAGAGCAGAAGAGTTAATTTCAGCAGTCTATAACAATCAATCAAAAGGCTCAGGGCTGTTGAAAACAGCCATGTTGGTAATTAGCATTGACAAACTCAAAGGAAGTAGCTTTGGTTGTTCTAACCAAAACATAAAAGTACCGGAATAGGAAAGGAAAGTAGGACATCAGGTGATCCCTCCTCTACTGTGTACTATTAAAGAACCAATTTGGTGGATGGGGATGAGGCATCCAATACAAAATATGTTATGTTCATGGGTATCTGTATGGATTGGAATTAAATGTTCCTTAATCATAATCACTAGCTACTTATTGCCCTCTGTGTTATAATGTACAGAAATATTTATGAGAGATCATGGCTTACAGAACATCCACTTACAATTGGAATATTTTCAATAAAACAGATTTGTCATCCTGAAAGTTGTTTGCTCCTGTTTGTAGCCATGGAGCTCTGCATTTCTTTTCCTGCTAATAACTGGGGACAGATGTCTTACCTGAAGCTAATTTCTATATTTAGCCAAACAGTCAATCATACCACTTATGTTATGAACAAATTATGCCTTTGACACTTGCTTGTTCAAAGTGATGCATATCATTAGGGTACCTCTTTTGTGTCATGAATTTTTAATTTGTTTTGCAATCATATAATATTTAAACATAAACAAAGGAGAAGCAGCAAGAGCAGAAAGAGAATAACATAGTGTCATTAATCCCACAATCTCATGATTTAGAAAGATGGATGGATGGATGGTTCAGTTGTGTCCCTCTGAGAGAAAAGAATAGGTCTCCAAATTGTTTCCAGCTACTGGAGAAATCTCTGAATTAGGATCTTCCTGCTGGAGGAAGTTGTTGGGATGTGCTCCAGAAGAGTGAAAAATCTGAGCAAAGACTCCTGAAGCAGCTTTTTTTGTATCTTTAACAGACAAAAGACTTATGACAGGAAGTGTATGGGTGGGTAAGCAAAGCCTAGCTCCTAGCTATCATCCTATCAGTTACAAAGCAAGCATGCAAGAAGGAAAGCCTCTGAGATTAGCAATTGCAGTCAGAGTGAAAAATATCAAAGAAATTCCTGCTGCCCTATGTAGACATCACTGTGCCTTGTAGGTGCTAAGTTGTGAGAGCCTGAAGTAATCATGCGAACAAAGTCACAAATCCAGCCCTTCTCTGACATTGGATTTCGATATCCTCAAAACGGTCAAAAGGGTGTGTTGAAGGAAAAATCTCCATCAGGGTCCAGTCCAAGCCAGGAATAAACAGCATGGAGACTGCTTTAGAAAGAAGGTTGTAGTTTATTGAAGAGGAGAGCCAGACAGAAAGATGGCTCTGGAAAAAAAACCGACCACATGTAGTAGGGAGTGGTGGGGTTTTATACCTTCTTGGGCTTTTGTTTGGAGTTGTTCCTGTGGCATGAACTTTGACCTGAGTCGGAGTGTGCCTTTCTGGTATTCTGATGGTGGTGGGTTAATCCTATTATGTCCCAAAGATCATATCCTGCTTCTCTGGGGCTGTGGCTGATGACTGTTGGATTTTTGTGTGTGAGGGATTGTTGATTCTAGGGATCTTTCTTTCTAATCCCAGCTTCCTGACTCCAATCCTTCTGACAAGATTATCACATCTGCATTTCTGCAGACCTGGTTTCTGTCTGGGGCAGAGAGACTTGGGGGGTGGTGGTGGTTGGTTTCTGCCTTTAAAATCCTTTGGGGAAATATATTCTGCCTTTGGGGAGATGTATTCTGCCTTTTTAATATTTCCCAAAATATTTCTTTCTTTGGATTCTTCCCACAGGTGGCTGCAAGGGTATGATTAAAACTCCATTCATTTTTTATGTGTTGTGTATGCTTCAGTCATACCTGTTGTGGCCACTCTCTTAACTTTGGATCTTACCTTGTACCCCTTAAAAGATGTTGGAAGTAAGCTGGATTTTTCCCATAGGGAAATGACATGATTGTGTGCACTTTGTGGGCACTTCCAGAGTCCTCCCTTATATTGGGAGGGAGTTTCCATTCTTTACTTCTAGAAGTCCTATGGAACTGCCCAGCCCAAAGCCTGGAGTTTTATGGGCTTATTTACAATCGATAGAAACTTTTGCTTTATTGAGGGATCATTAAAAAAATATGACTTTCTTCTGCATTGTGAGATAGTACAATCTGTGCTTCCTCTTCAGATTTTTTTTCTTCTCACAGTTTCAAATTACAGACCAAGTCTAAGCTCTATATCAGCCATAGCCAATATACAATACATAAACATTGCTTTGATATGCAGTTGAGGTATATGCACATTTATATGATATGACCACTTTCAGAGGAGTTGTTAGTGGAATTAGCAAAAAACAAAACAAAACCCAGAAAAGGTAAAAGCAAGTGCAATGGGATCTATTGATAAATGAACAAACAGAGATACTAGTTGATCATTCGTTGGGTTCTATGATGATAGGAAAACTAATGTCACTTCATAGAATATTTCCACAGGCATAGGATTAAACCAGGATTGAGACAAATCAGTGTGGTTATGTGGGATTGTACCACATCCAGTCTGTGCCACCTCAGCTGTGGCAGTTACTGTATCTTATCTGGAAGGGAAAAGATGCAGTCCTCTGTTTTTCATTTAGGAGTGAAGGAATTAAGATATTCTCTTTTACTAGATTTCACAAGATGAAATATTTTAGTAACTATTTTTCTGTGCTGTTTTATTTGTATGTTTGATATATTGGTTTTGCCTTTAAAATTTTATTATCCATCTCGACTAATTGGCAGAGTAGAAGGGCTGGGAACCAATCCATCAGTTAAAAAAGTAGATGTGTGGTATATACCATGAGCAGGAAAAATGGTAGGTTTTTTTATTATTATCCATTGACATGGAACATGAATTGCTTCATGTTAAGAATTCTCTCTTCATTTCATACAGTAAGGTGGAACATAAACATAACTTTTTCAGTTGGACTATTTTTGAGAATGCATTTTTCAAATGCCTGCTAAACCTGTGTCCAAAATGCATTTTTGAGTGCCTGCTAAACTTATGTCCGAAATAGCCTGCTTTACAGGTTGCAGGGATAGGGGAAGGACCTATTGGAGAAGTGGGAGAAAGCATCAGAGTTGAAGTGGTGGAGACTATTGAAGAATGTTTCTCTGTTCAGTTACCTTTTCAAGTCATTGCCAGCAAGATGTACCTTTTGACTAAGTATGGCTTATCCTGAGCTGAGGGAGAACAAAAAGGCTTAATTTAGAATAGAATAGAATAGAATAGAATAGAATAGAATAGAATAGAATAGAATAGAGCAGAGCTGGAAGGGACCTTGGGGGTCTTCTAGTCCAGCCCCCTGCTTAATCAGGAGAACCTACATCATCTCAGACAGGTGATTGTCTAGACTCTTCTTAAAGATCTCCAGTGATGGGGTGCCCACGATTTCTGGGGGTAAGCTGTTCCACTGGTTGATTGTCCTCACTGTCAGGAAGTTTCTCCTTAATTCCAGGTTGCTTCTCTCCTTGATCAGTTTCCAACCATTGTTTCTCGTCCTTCCCTCTGGTGCTCTGGTGAACAACCTGACTCCTTCTGCCTTGTGGTAGCCCCTCAGATACTGAAACACTGCTATCATGTCTCCCCTATTTCTTCTTTTCTTTAGCCTAGCCAAACCCAAGTCCCACAGCCATTCTTCGTATGTTTTAGCCTTCAAGCCTTTGATCATCTTAGTTGCTCTTCTCTGAATTTTTTCTAAATTCTCAACATCTTTTTTGTAATATGATGACCTGCAGTATTCCAGATGTAGTCTTACTAGGGCTTTGTAAAGCGGTACTAATACTTCACGTGATCTTGATTTTACGCTTCTGTTTATACAATCCAGGATTGCATTAGCTTTTTTGGTTGCTGCTGGCAAGGCTGGCAAGGAGAAGCTAGGAATCCAAAGGTTGTCTCCCTGCATTTCTTCTTATCTACTTGGAAGAAGGGAAAATCTAGGTGGAACCCTGTGCCTGGGGAGACAAAACAAGCCGTATCTCAAAAGAGCCTTGCTGGCAGGTGATCAAAAACTCGCTTACTCTGATCTATGGACAACCCATTATCTAAAGGCCCACTTGATGTAGCATTGACCTACTAGCTCTGCTTTTTCTGAGAGGACCTTTGTACTTCTTACAAGCGTAGAAGAAGTGTCTATTTATCTGGAAATGAAATTAAACCAAGGTCAGCCATCTGGTATGCACTGAGATGGGAGTAAACTGGTTGGAAGCACTAGGCAGCCTGCAAAACACTGGAGTAGAATTGTTAGCTGCAATCGCCACTGTCGACCTCTCTCTGATGCTCACACAGACATACAGTGGCGAAGTCAAAATTCAGCAGCTTCTTCTCTTCTGAAATCTCTCAATACTTATGTCCTTTACTCCAGTTGCTTTCCTGAGATCACTTGAGTCCTTGGAAAACTTTTGCTTTTTCTAGAGCCTTCACCAATGAGTCCCTTTTTCTTGGCATTTTGAAGGTATAAGGAAAGGGAAGCTGTCTCTTCATGTAGTTAAAAACTGGTCCTGATGGGTCCTGGTTTAAACTGAGTGTGGAGCACTGGACTAGTGTTCCATGAAGAGGCTGCTAGATCTAGTTCTCTATACCCAGGGTTAGTGCTCTTCCCCAGTACATTAACCCAATGTTTATAAGGATAAATTGTAGTAAATAGTAATACCAAACAGTACAAAAGCTTACATGTGCTCCAGAAAGTGCAGATCAGGCATTGTACAGATAAACAACTTGCTGGAAGCCAGATATCCATTCTTTCCTGCAAGCTCAAGGCAAAGCAATCAAAAAGGGCAGCATCCCAGAGGTATGTCTACAAATGTCTATAGCAGGGGTCTTCAAACATGGCGTTTTATGACTTGTGGACTTCAACTCCCAGAATTCCTCAGCCAGCGTGCCTGGCTGAGGAATTCTGGGAGTTGAAGTCCACAAGTCATAAAAGGGCCAAGTTTGAAGACCCCTGGTCTAAAGCATTTGGTAGTTGGGCAGATCCCAGTCCCAACTGTATCATCAAGCATACTAGGTTGACTTTGTGGTAGAAATCATGTTGGAGTAAGTGGGTAAATTGTTAGTAAATTGTTACTTAAACATAGTGCCTCAACTACTATATGAACTGCATTCAAACAGTTACCAGGCTATATTTTTGTTACAGTTTAGAGGATATTAGGAGGAATCCTTGGCAGTTCTAAGGTGTAGCAGTATATTTAAAAAGTAATTGCACTCAAATTTAATTAGCCTCTGCACGTTTATAAGGTCACGTTNAATGCTTCTATGGTGTCTGGTTCTGTCTTTTCGAACCACTGAATAGTGATTGAATTTGAAACAATATCACAAGTGTCAGGAAGGGGCTTTTCCCTCCAGAGGGGAGATGAGATGGGACAGGAAGACTGTCATGTTTTCATTTTTATTGAGGTCTGTGTGGTTCATTGGATTCTGGTCCTGTGCTTGCTTTGATATTCAGCAATATTTTTTGTTTGTTTGTTGGGGAATTCTGTGTGCAGAGGGAAAGGAGAAATGAAACTCTGCACTGCTTATGCAGAACTCCTGGCCCAATCTGGATAGGTTTATATAAAATGCAAGGACTCTTTAATCCATGAAAAGGAAATGATTTGCATAGACTGTAAAATTTCCTGGATCATTCTCCCTTTTTTAACCCATAAATCTAAACATTTTTGTCACCTTGAATAAATTGAGAATATACTGCTTTCAATGTGGTTTTGGGCAATAATATCACATTTCCTCTGAATATTATGGCTGAAAAGGAATGCATGGATAATTGTGCTGTATAACTATCTGAGTCCTCTTAAATTCCCTATAGTGACATTAGGTCACATTACTGAATTCTGCTTTCAGCCAATATTCCATAGTAATTTCAATAGCTGTTAATTCAGACTTAGTGATTTCTGCAGCTGAATAACAAGGTGGTCATTATAGTCTATAAAAAGGGATGATAATTGTGTGTCATTCACTACCCACTGGACCACTGTAATATTTTGCCCCAATTCGCAGAAAATCCCATTAACAAATTAGGATCCCACTGGTAACTGCAATTTACATAATCATCTACAAATCCCTTTTCTACTCTTGCTATATATTAGACTTCTGCGCATCACACAATGGTGCCCCTGTGGGATTGTTCTTCAAAACTGTGAAGCACCACAGTTTCTCAAAGAGTCACTGCTGCCACTTGATGGCCTCCTGAGGACTTGCATGCGCACACATCTGTTTGGACAGAACAGGCTTTCTCTTGGACAGTTGGCTTTGTGGGGATTATAGGCACAGATATGTATGAAGGATCTTTTAAGGGCTGCGAAGAATCAGATCAAAAGTGGCACGTTCCTATGAGAAGCATCGCTGAATTCTGTCTGTTTATCTGTCTGCATGCTGCCCCGCTCTCTCTCTCTCTCTCTCTCTCTCTCTCTCTCTCTCTCTCTCTCTCTCTCTCTCTCTCTCTCTCTCTCACACACACACACACACACACACACACACACACACACACACAACTGTGGTTTAATGAGTTTATTAATATTCCCCAGCAATTCCCTTCACCAAAACCCAGAACTGTCCCAATTAAGTCCAGCCATGAGCAGATCCAGGGTAGTCCACAGAACAATGGCGTTCAGAAATCATGGGCACTCTATTACTGGAGATTTTAAAGAAGAGACTGGACAGTCACTTGTCTTAAATCGTATAGGTTCTCCTGGTTGAGCAGGGGGCTGGACTAGAAGACCTCTAAGGTCTATTCCGTTCCGTTCCATTCCATTCCATTCCATTCTAGTTTGTTCCATTCCATTCCATTCCATTCTAGTCCACAAAGCACTTGAAAGTTTCACCAGACAAACTTAAATCCATCAGGCAAACTTAAATCCATACACATGGGAGCTCATTAGGCAAGAAAAATCCAGAGTTTTCAAGGCACAATTCCTTTCCAAACATGGTGTTAATGCAGAGTGAGGCAGGAATCATGACTACCAAGAAACACACAGCTAGGAAACAAACACGTTCCCAACAATGCCTCCATTTGTCTGCTATGATAAATAGCCAGCTTCTGGTGCAACCCATCAAGATGGGCAGGGCTTTCTCCTCTCGAGTAGTCTGGCTGATCTTTTCTGCCCCTGCCTTTTCTCTGCCCTACATGTTCTTGGATCAGGTGCAGAAGGCAGTTCCTCCTCCTCTTCACTGGCTGTCTGCCATTGCAAGCTTTCCCTAGCTGAGGTCTCAGCCAAATCCCTTCTGGACGGCCTTCAGAGCCATCAATCAACTCAGTTCCTGATGTGCCAGGAATTGGTTCATCCTCCCCCAAGCTGACATCTAAGAAGGTATCTGGGGAATCGTTCAAGGGAGTCATCTCTGTCTGTCTGTTTTCCTGCCTGCCTGCCTGCCTGCCTGCCTGCCTGCCTGCCTGCCTGCCTGCCTGCCTGCCTATCTATCTATCTATCTATCTATCTATCTATCTATCTATCTATCTATCTATCTATCTATCTATCTATCTATCTATCTATCTATCTATCTATCTATCTATCTCACACAAACAGAAAACAATATACATATTGCATAAGGATTACTCCTAGCTAATCAATTAAATTCAAAGTCACATATAGATGGAAGTTTTCTTTTTAGAGCTGATCATAAGACTTAAGCGACTGAATGCCAATCCAAAAGAGCCAGTGGTTGTGAAATAACAAGGGTACATCTAGTCATCAATTTCCTTTTGTCGTAGGCAGACTTGGAATCTGTTCTTCCCTACTCCTCTGGGTCCAAATTTTTTAAGTTGCTATGTGTAATTTTCAGTTTAGTTTGTACTCAGACTTGGAATCTGTTCTTCCCTACTCCTCTGGGTCCAAATTTTTTAAGTTGCTACGTGTAATTTTCAGTTTAGTTTGTACTCAGCAGACTCTGAATCAGTTCTTATATCCTGATCAAAGCAAGCATGTACATCTATCTACTTTCAGCTATCAAAAATGAAGTTTGATTTTTATTTATTGAACACCAGCAAACACCAAGAAAGAGAAAGGAGCAACAGCAAAAGACAGAAGAGCAGAAGAATTAATTTCAGCAGTCTATAACAATCAATCAAAAGGCACAGGGCTGTTGAAAACAGCCATGTTGGTAATTAGCATTGACAAACTCAAAGGAAGTAGCTTTGGTTGTTCTAACCAAAACATAAAAGTACCAGAATAGGAAAGGAAAGTAGGACATCAGGTGATCCCTCCTCTACTGTGTACTATTAAAGAACCAATTTGGTGGATGGGGATGAGGCATCCAATACAAAATATGTTATGTTCATGGGTATCTGTATGGATTGGAATTAAATGTTCCTTAATCATAATCACTAGCTACATATTATATGTTATAATGTACAGAAATATTTATGAGAGATCATGGCTTACAGAACATCCACTTACAATTGGAATATTTTCAATAAAACAGATTTGTCATCCTGAAAGTTGTTTGCTCCTGTTTGTAGCCATGGAGCTCTGGATTTCTTTTCCTGCTAATAACTGGGGACAGATGTCTTACCTGAAGCTAATTTCTATATTTAGCCAAACAGTCAATCATACCACTTATGTTATGAACAAATTATGCCTTTGACACTTGCTTGTTCAAAGTGATGCATATCATTAGGGTACCTCTTTTGTGTCATGAATTTTTAATTTGTTTTGCAATCATATAATATTTAAACATAAACAAAGGAGAAGCAGCAAGAGCAGAAAGAGAATAACATAGTGTCATTAATCCCACAATCTCATGATTTAGAAAGATGGATGGATGGTTCAGTTCTGTTCCTCTGAGAGAAAAGAATAGGTCTCCAAATTGTTTCCAGCTACTGGAGAAATCTCTGAATTAGGATCTTCCTGCTGGAGGAAGTTGTTGGGATATGCTCCAGAAGAGTGAAAAATCTGAGCAAAGACTCCCGAAGCAGCTTTTTTTGTATCTTTAACAGACAAAAGACTTATGACAGGAAATGTATGGGTGGGTAAGCAAAGCCTAGCTCCTAGCTATCATCCTATCAGTTACAAAGCAAGCATGCAAGAAGGAAAGCCTCTGAGATTAGCAATTGCAGTCAGAGTGAAAAATATCGAAGAAATTCCTGCTGCCCTATGAAGACATCACTGTGCCTTGTAGGTGCTAAGTTGTGAGAGCCTGAAGTAATCATGCAAACAAAGTCACAAATCCAGCCCTTCTCTGACATTGGATTTCGATATCCTCAAAACGGTCAAAAGGGTGTGTTGAAGGAAAAATCTCCATCAGGGTCCAGTCCAAGCCAGGAATAAACAGCATGGAGACTGCTTTAGAAAGAAGGTTGTAGTTTATTGAAGAGGAGAGCCAGACAGAAAGATGGCTCTGGAAAAAACCCCGACCACATGTAGTAGGGAGTGGTGGGTTTTTATACCTTCTTGGGCTTTTGTTTGGAGTTGTTCCTGTGACATGAACTTTGACCTGAGATGGAGTGTGCCTTTCTGGTATTCTGATGGTGGTGGGTTAATCCTATTATGTCCCAAAGGTCATATCCTGCTTCTCTGGGGCTGTGGCTGATGACTGTTGGATTTTTGTGTGTGAGGGATTGTTGATTCTAGGGATCTTTCTTTCTAATCCCAGCTTCCTGACTCCAATCCTTCTGACAAGATTATCACATCTGCATTTCTGCAGACCTGGTTTCTGTCTGGGGCAGAGAGACTTGGGGGTGGGTGGGTTGGTTTTTGCCTTTAAAATCCTTTGGGGAGATATATTCTGCCTTTGGGGAAATGTATTCTGCCTTTTTAATATTTCCCAAAATATTTCTTTCTTTGGATTCTTCCCACAGATGGCTGCAAGGGTATGATTAAAACTCCATTCATTTTTTATGTGTTGTGTATGCTTCAGTCATACCTGTTGTGGCCACTCTCTTAACTTTGGATCTTACCTTGTACCCCTTAAAAGATGTTGGAAGTAAGCTGGATTTTTCCCATAGGGAAATGACATGATTGTGTGCACTTTGTGGGCACTTCCAGAGTCCTCCCTTATATTGGGAGGGAGCTTCCATTCTTTACTTCTAGAAGTCCTATGGAACTGCCCAGCCCAAAGCCTGGAGTTTTATGGGTTTATTTACAATTGACAGAAACTTTTGCTTTATTGAGGGATCATTAAAAAAAATGTGACTTTGTTCTGCATTGTGAGATAGTACAATCTGTGCTTCCTCTTCAGATTTTTTTCTTCTCACTGTTTCAAATTACAGACCAAGTCTAAGCTCTATATCAGCCATAGCCAACATACAATACATAAACATTGCTTTGATATGCAGTTGAGGTATGTGCACATTTATATGATATGACCACTTTCAGAGGAGTATTAGCGGAATTAGCAAAAAAACAAAAACAGAAAAGGTAAAAGCAGTTCAATGGGATCTATTGATAAATGAACAAACAGAGATACTAGTTGATCATTCGTTGGATTTTATGATGATAGGAAAACTAATGTCACTTCATAGAATATTTCTACAGGCATAGGATTAAACCAGGATTGAGACAAATCAGTGTGGTTATGTGGGATTGTACCACATCCAGTCTGTGCCACCTCAGCTGTGGCAGTTACTGTATCTTATCTGGAAGGGAAAAGATGCAGTCCTCTGTTTTTCATTTAGGAGTGAAGGAATTAAGATATTCTCTTTTACTAGATTTCACAAGATGAAATATTTTAGTAACTATTTTTCTGTGCTGTTTTATTTGTATGTTTGATATATTGGTTTTGCCTTTAAAATTTTATTATCCATCTCGACTAATTGGCAGAGTAGAAGGGCTGGGAACCAATCCATCAGTTAAAAAAGTAGATGTGTGGTATATACCATGAGCAGGAAAAATGGTGGGGTTTTTTTATTATTATCCATTGACATGGAACATGAATTGCCTCATGTTAAGAATTCTCTCTTCATTTCATACAGTAAGGTGGAACATAAACATAACTTTTTCAGTTGGACTATTTTTGAGAATGCATTTTTCAAATGCCTGCTAAACCTGTGTCCAAAATGCATTTTCAAGTGCCTGCTAAACTTATGTCCGAAATAGCCTGCTTTACAGGTTGCAAGGATAGGGGAAGGACCTATTGGAGAAGTGGGAGAAAGCATCAGAGTTGAAGTGGTGGAGACAGTTGAAGAATGTCTCGCTGTTCAGTTACCTTTTCAAATCATTGCCAGCAAGATGTCTGTTTGACTAAGTATGGCTTATCCTGAGCTGAGGGAGAACAGAAAGGCTTAATTTAGAATAGAATAGAATAGAATAGAATAGAATAGAATAGAATAGAATAGAATAGAATAGAATAGAATAGAATAGAATAGAATAGAGCTGGAAGGGACCTTGGGGTCTTCTAGTCCAGCCCCCTGCTTAAGCAGGAGAACCTACACCATCTCAGACAGGTGATTGTCTAGACTCTTCTTAAAGATCTCCAGTGATGGGGTGCCCACGATTTCTGGGGGTAAGCTGTTCCACTGATTGATTGTCCTCACTGTCAGGAAGTTTCTCCTTAAATCCAGGTTGCTTCTCTCCTTGATCAGTTTCCAGCCATTGTTTCTTGTCCTTCCCTCTGGTGCTCTGGTGAACAAGCTGACCCCTTCTGCCTTGTGGTAGCCCCTCAGATACTGAAACACTGCTATCATGTCTCCCCTATTTCTTCTTTTCTTTAGACTAGCCAAACCCAAGTCCCACAGCCATTCTTTGTATGTTTTAGTCTCCAGGCCTTTGATCATCTTAGTTGTTCTTCTCTGAATTTTTTCTAAATTCTCAACATCTTTTTTGTGATATGGTGACCAGAATTGGCTGTAGTATTCCAGGTGTGGTCTTACTAGGGTTTTATAAAGCGGTACCAATACTTCGCGTAATCTTGATTCTACGCCTCTGTTTCTACAACCCAGGATTGCATTAGCTTTTTTGGTTGCTGCTGGCAAGGCTGGCAAGGAGAAGCTAGGAATCCAAAGGTTGTCTCCCTGCATTTCTTCTTCTCTGCTTGGAAGAAGGGAAAATCTAGGTGGAACCCTGTGTTGTGATTCCGTGCCAGCCTGTGTTCCCAACAGCTGAGTCTGAGGAATCTGAGGAGGAGGTGGAGGAGGCCATTGAGGGGCCATCAGGGTCAGAGGGAGGCTCTGATGAATTACAAGACTCAAGGCTTGATGAAGAGCCTGGCCCCTTCAGTCGTGTTTCTGATGAAGCTCAGCTGTGTGAGGAGCAGGAGTCAGATTCGGAAAGCTCACACCTGGATGAGCTAATTGATGCTCGCAGACGTCGTCAAGTAGCAAGAAAAAAACAACAACAGTCTATGCGACTACTCCAAAGTAAAAGGAGAAGGCAATGAGAGGCAATGCCCTGGGACTGCTGTATAAAAAGGGGAGGTGTGGGCGTTGCTGGTTGCTGAAGGCAACCGTAACGTTTCACGAAGAACCTTAGGACCAGACAAGTAGAACAAACGTTGCACAAGGACACCTGATAAAGGAAGGAAACCTGAACTCCAAACGACAAACACAAAACCTGAATAACTGTCCTAACAGTGGGTTTATTTTCCGATTTTGTTTTGTTTTAACGTTTCCAGCCTATTGTATCAGCAGGGGTTTGGTCCTTGTGCCTCTAACAAGGACGGCAATAGGCTGGGATAGAACACCCTGTGCCTGGGGAGCCAAAACTAGCCGTATCTCAAAAGAGCCTTGCTGGCAGGTGATCAAAACTCGCTTACTCTGATCTATGGACAACCCATTATCTAAAGGCCCACTTGATGTAGCATTGACCTACTAGCTCTGCTTTTTCTGAGAGGACCTTTGTACTTCTTACAAGCATAGAAGAATCCAGCAAAAACAAGTGTCTATTTATCTGGAAATGAAATTAAACCAAGGTCAGCCGTCTGGTATGCACTGAGATGGGAGTAAACTGGTTGGAAGCACTAGGCAGCCTGCAGAACACTGGAGGTACAATTGTTAGCTACAATCTCCAGTGTTGACCTCTCTCTGATGCTCACACAGACATACAGTGGCGAAGTCAAAATTCAGCAGCTTCTTCTCTTCTGAAATCTCTCAATACTTATGTCCTTTACTCCAGTTGCTTTCCTGAGATCACTTGAGTCCTTGGAAAACTTTTGCTTTTTCTAGAGCCTTCACCAACGAGTCCCTTTTTCTTGGCATTTTGCAGGTATAAGGAGAGGGAAGCTTGTCTCTTCATGCAGCTAAAAACTGGTCCTGATGGGTCCTGGTTTAAACTGAGTGTGGAGCACTGGACTAGTATTCCATGAAGAGGCTGCTAGATCTAGTTCTCTATACCCAGGGTTAGTGCTCTTCCCCAGTACATTAAGCCAATGTTTATAAGGATAAATTGTAGTAAATAGTAATACCAAACAGTACAAAAGCTTACATGTGCTCCAGAAAGTGCAGATCAGGCATTGTACAGATAAACAACTTGCTGGAAGCCAGATATCCATTCTTTCCTGCAAGCTCAAGGCAAAGCAATCAAAAAGGGCAGCATCCCAGAGGTATGTCTATAAATGTCTATAGCAGGGGTCTTCAAACATGGCGTTTTATGACTTGTGGACTTCAACTCCCAGAATTCCTCAGCCAGCATGCCTGGCTGAGGAATTCTGGGAGTTGAAGTCCACAAGTCATAAAAGGGCCAAGTTTGAAGACCCCTGGTCTAAAGCATCCGGTAGTTGGGCAGATCCCAGTCCCAACTGTATCATCAAGCATACTAGGTTGACTTTGTGGTAGAAATCATGTTGGAGTAAGTGGGAAATTGTTAGTAAATTGTTACTTAAACATAGTGCCTCAACTACTATATGAACTGCATTCAAACAGTTACCAGGCTATATTTTTGTTACAGTTTAGAGGATATTAGGAGGAATCCTTGGCAGTTCTAAGGTGTAGCAGTATATTTAAAAAGTAATTGCACTCAAATTTAATTAGCCTCTGCACGTTTATAAGGTCACGTT
>NW_015386909.1:599842-605296 GCF_001527695.2 Protobothrops mucrosquamatus | reverse complement strand
AAATTGTTAGTAAATTGTTACTTAAACATAGTGCCTCAACTACTATATGAACTGCATTCAAACAGTTACCAGGCTATATTTTTGTTACAGTTTAGAGGATATTAGGAGGAATCCTTGGCAGTTCTAAGGTGTAGCAGTATATTTAAAAAGTAATTGCACTCAAATTTAATTAGCCTCTGCACGTTTATAAGGTCACGTTTTCTTTCATGTTTGTCAGAAGCCTTGGGAAAGAAAGATTTCTGTATTCATTTCCTCTTCCTTAAGGTCCATCTATCATGTAAACTTTGTGCTACTAGGATCATAGTGCTTTTCTTTAAATTAAAGAAATAGCTTATGATAGGCTGCTGTTATTCCATTTCTAAACAGTCATATTAAAAATGGAAATCTTTGTATAATTGGTGGCATTAAGAGCTTAGATTTAATGACAGTGAATGGTAAGGCAAGGGTCGTTCTTTTGCTCTTATTAACAAGCCTATTTCTACTTCTAATCTGAGTGGTATAAGTGAATTCAATAAATCTATATTTAATTAAAGCAAAATAATGATGGCCAGAACTGTAAGTTTATTTGAGAAAAGTTTTTAATTAGCAAATTTATTTCTAAGTTAGATTAATTGGATAATCAGTTGTTTTCCAATATGGATTTCTTACTCCTGCTATGGCTGGTTTGAGGAAATGGAACATCAAGTAAATGGCTTCACTCATAATAATTTAAAACCAAAACTGTTCAGCTTATACAAGATATGAGATCTGGGAGGTAGTCTTTGTTTGTTTATTTGTTTGTTTTACATTGCCTTGGTGAACTCAGCCTATTCTGTTCTTCATGAAGTGTATTCTAAGTTCCTTAATGTGGCATTCTTGAAATTTCTCTAGACATCATATTGATGCATTTTATTAATAGGCACTGCACTGAAGCCTTCCATAAATTTAATATGGCTTTCAGTGTAGCCATGGAGAGTAATTATATCTCCTGTTTCCTGATTAAATATTATTTAATCATATGGATGAGATGGTAAAACCAATCCCTGGCAACATGATTTCAGACTGCAGTCATGTTTGCATGACTGATCCTAGGAGAGAACAGATCCTGGCAATGCAAAATCAGTTTGTTGGGAAGAGATCAAAGTGCCTTCCTCCTTTTATATGTGAGAAAATCTAACATCCAGGAAGAGTTTGGCTACTCGCTGCACCCCTGCTGCAGGGGTGTAGAGTAGACAAAGGTATAAATTCTACTAAATGATTAGTGGAATCATTTGGAGGGCTCTGTCATAGCAATCCAAGGGAATGTATTCCCTATGCACTCAAAGGCATCCTTGGACAGTGTTGGGAAGGTCCTCAGATAGCTGGATTGAGTCTTTGAGAGAATTCAATAGCAGTTGAAAGAGCAACATTCTAAACCAGTGATGGCGAACCTTTTAGAGACCGAGTGCCCAAACCGCAACCCAAAACCCACTTATTTATCGCCACTTATTTAAAGTGCCAGGGCTGCATCAGCATTGTGGTGCCCTCGGGGTTGGGTGTGGGTGTGGCCCACTGAGTGGGCATGGCAGGATTGGGGGAGATCCAGGGGGTCTCTGGTGGGTGGGGCAGTGGGCAGGAGGCTCATCCTGCGGGGTGAGGCAGGGGGTAGGGGGGGTGCCATTGCTGCGAGGTGAAGCGGGGGCGGCTGCTGCCTGATACCATCAGCCCCCACACACAGAGGCCAGCGAGCGCATGGGGGGCATGTTCTACCACCTCTACTCGAGCTTGCTAGCCAGCTACTTTGCCTCCTTTGTGCTGGGTGGGGCTGCCACTCCGGGCACCAGCGGTGGTCTAATGGACCTGCACCAGCTGGCGGAGGTGGCGGCAGGTGTTCCCACAGAGAGGGCTCTGAGTGCCGCCTCTGGCATGCGTGCCATAGGTTCTCCATCACTGTTCTAAACCCTTGAGATTTCAAGGACAGCAAGTCCCAAGCAAAGGGCTGTTCAATCCTGGGAAGGGCAGAAAGAAAAGCTTCAGGTTGAAAATGCTATGGCAGATTGAACCCTCACTCTGACTGTGGGCAAGAGCATTATTCCTTGTTTACAACAATAGAAACATTCCTTGTTTCCACTAAAGATTTGTATCTAGCTAAATTATATTTATGAGACCTCTGCCAAGACCTAACCTAAGACAGGGGCCACTAAGCTGTATAAAATTAGAAGGCATGTGATTTATATCTGAACCTTGCTTATGGGCACCTAACACTGTGTTTGACTACTTTGATTATGGCTAGGTATGTTTATTTTTTTAAATTTACTGACTGCCCAACTCCAGGGGATACACATAGCTGATACCATTATTTTTCTTTCTATTGTATGTGCTTCGTTTTAGGATTACAATCAATGATCCTCAGCTAACTATAGCTGCCCTTAGTATATGTGGTTAGATTAAAAGGGGGGAAAAACTCTAATTCAAAGGAAAGGGTCAGGAATATGTACTGAAATTCCATTTGAATAATAATTTAAACCTGACACAATGCCACAGTTTCACAAGGTAACATTGAATCAGTATAAAGTATACAACTGAAGCAAGCTATAGCAATAATTAACAAAGATAAGACGACAGAGGTTATCCATTGCCATAGTTTTGCTTGCATTTTCGGAGTCTGTTTTGAACGGCAGAATAACACATGATAATAAACCAGCTGACTGTGGGGTAATGGTTATCCTTTTCACAATAGCCATCAAACAATTCCAGATGGGCAAATTTAGCATATAAATTAAAATGCAATATGTATTTGACATTGCAACATTCTTGCAAGAACACTTATTACTTCTCATTTGCCAACTGCTGATAGAAAACAGATTTGCAGCGGAAACAATTAACAAGCAAGATGTGCTGAATCTGTATCATGCATGTTGTTGCAGCAGAAACCTGGATATGGACGGCTCTATTCCAAAGATACCAGAAGTTGACTTAACAGCTTTGAATCTGTCTTGGTTCAATTCTTTTTCCATTTTGATTCTGCATCGATACCCAAATATTTCAGCTGTCTCTCACATACCTGTATAATGTTTAGCTCAGAAATCTGAGCCAAAATATAAGTTCCTTCCTGGGATCTCTGGGGATCACAAATACACGTTTTGCACAACAGGACAATGCTTAGTACCATATCAAGCACACTGGCTGACCAATGGAAGGTTGGAAGGAAACATAAATGAGCTTGGGACTCCATATATTTGTCCACCCATAGATAATTATCTAAAAAAATTAAACACAGTGAGATGAAAGACAGCAGCTAGAGAAAGACCCAGACTGAATAATTGGCTAGAACAGGCCAAGGGCTATGAAGTAAAACATGGAAGAAAAAGAAAATCCTCACTGCACAGTGAGGCAGTTGGAAAGCAGCTTGATTCTACCGATTCTACTAAGGCAGGGGTCTTCAAATGTGGCCCTTTTATGACTTGTGGACTTCAACTCCCAGAATTCCTCAGCCAGCGTGCCTGGCTGAGGAATTCTGGGAGTTGAAGTCCACAAATCATAAAAGGGGACAAGTTTGAAGACCCCTGTACTAAGGCCTCATTTCTAAACCCTCAGTCTAGTGTGGAGTATATGCAGCTCATCCAGTATTTCCCAACACAGGTAGTCCTCCTTTAGCAACCACAACTGGGACTGGCACCTCAGTCGTTAAGCGGAGCATTTGCTAAGTGAAATTGTGACTGATGCTTATTTCAGCTTTTCTTTGCTTTATGGACCTACAAAGATCATACATGCAAGGATTGGGCATAAAGTTATTTTTTTTTATCACTGCTGTAGCCACTAAAAGAGGATTATTTGTACATACCAGCACAGAAAGATTAACACAGAGGCAACATGTATGCACACATTTGTGATTAGACTCTAGGGAGAAAGTGCACAGAAACACACACACACACGGACACATGCATAAATGAAGCACATTATTTTGTAACAAAATTAAGAACTACTGAAGAAATCATGCATGGCTCCCATGGTGACTGCTGATGAAATGGTTGGGAGGACTCTGGAAGCTGTGCTTTCTCTGCTTTGTGTGATAAGAAAAAAAACTCCTCTTCATTCCATTGTATGTACAGTTTGGTTATGAGTGCTATAGCATTAGTGTCTTCAAGAGCTTTTAAGTTAAACTCTTTATCCATTAAATATGTACTCTTAAGTATATCTCAACTGTTAAGTCTATTTACACTTTTACTGTCTTTCTTATTCTTCTTGTGTGTTTTCACAGCTAAGGTGCTACTTTTGCAAGCTCTGCATTGCCTACTATGCCACAATTAGATTGAAGATCTTTTTTTGTTGTTGAAAATATGCAAAGCACACCAGTAAGATTATCTTGTCTGATAGCCTCCTTTATGATTTTTTTGTTTGTGGAAGATCATGTTGTTAAGAATAACACGCATTGCTAAGTTTTACCGAGCAAATCACATGATCGGTTTATCTATCTTTGGGCACCATTTGGTAACGAGCACATTGTTGTTATGGTATCACACATTCACAGTCTAAGATAGAGGCTTTGAAGTGCAAATTTTCCAATATAATGATTGTGTAGTGCTTTTGCTGAGTAATCAGGCTCTTGTGATTGCAGGATGCTATCCAGGGATGGCCCCGGGTTCCTTCCCAGTTTCTTTGAAAATCTCAGTATCAATGTCTGTCAGTCAATATTAATGCTTAGGGGTTGGTTAAGGGTGATTAGGGGTGACATGATAGCAACCTTCCAGTACTTAGGGGGCAGTCCCAGAGAGGAGGGGGTTGACTTATTCTCCAAAGCACCTGAGGGCAGGACAAGAAGGATGGAAGCTTATTAAAGAAAGATCCAACCTAGAACTAAGGAAAAAATTCCTGACAATGAGAACAGTTAATCAATGGAACAGTTTGCCTCCTGGAATTGTGTGTGTGCTCCATAGCTGGAGATTTTCAAGAAAATATTGGACAACCATTTGTCTGGGATGGAATAAGGTCTCTTGCCTTGGATGGGGGTGGGGGTGGACTAGAAGTCCTCCAAAGTCCCTTCCAGCTCTATGATTCTATGCACCACCCATAAACTGTCCTGTGATTCCACAAAGATTTAACTTCTGCGCAGGTCCACTTTATACTTTAGGACTCTTGCTGAAGTCCAAAACTCTCAATTTTTCAAGACTTGAAGCCTGTTGCTTCAAGTTTGGATTGCCAGGACCATCGAGGTTCTACATTTGAACAAGAAATTGTAAAATCTTGTATTTGTCCTTCTGCATTTAAACGAGAGGTTCCCCTCTTATTTCCACTCTCTATTTATTTATTTATTTATTTATTTATTATTTATATTTATATCCCGCCCTTCTCCTTGCGGACTCAGGGCGGCTAACAACCAGATAAAAATGCAACTCCCAAAACTACAGATTTAAAAACATAATTAAAAACAAATATTAATAATTGGTCTAATAGTTTAAAATTACTTTAAAACCCCCATTAAAAATTTTCCCCTAG
>NW_015386909.1:585890-599118 GCF_001527695.2 Protobothrops mucrosquamatus | reverse complement strand
GTATCAATCCCCATATTGAAGTTATTGATACCAACGAGTCTCCCCAGAAACACATGCCTATCATGATTTCCATTGTCATATATAGTTTCTAAATGGGGGATATACAGTAGCCTATATCATTACTGGGAATACTGGGAAATCAGAATAAAAATATTTGGTTAATCAATTTAATTCCTTTACAATTACATTGTAATTATATTTATATGTGTGGAAGACGAAAATATTGGCTATTGTTCTTCTGTGCAAGGTTTAGGCCCAGGTGAACTAAATCAGGCCTCATGGAAAAAGTATTGAACCAAAGTCTGTGCTATGCTTCATTTTGCAGTTTGCAATTGTATTTTACTTAATATGATTTTGCTAAGCTTGCTTGTTTCAAATCTATTTAGGACTGGAACAGTAAGAAATAGGGAACTGAAAGTAGCTGATGGATGTGGGTTCCAATGTACACGAGTATGTGGAAAGTTATGTTATGTTCAGCAGTGGGTCAGCAGAAAGTGTAAGATTGCTGACAGTCTACAGTCTTAGGAAAGGAAAGGGTATAAAGAGTTTGGACTGGACCTGATTGATTTGCCATTGGCCTATAGCTGTCCTTGCTGGACCTGCTATGTCACTGGACCTCATTGCAATGGGTGACTAATGTAAGTGATGTTGTGTTATTATAATTGCTATGTTCCAAATTATTAGCAAAATAAACCTCTGAATCTTAAAGTAAGACGTATTGTTTTGTGTTGCTGTCTCTTGTCTTTTTCATTGGGTTTTTCCACAACATGTGTAAGTATCACACTGTTGAAATTAAGTGGTTTCTTTATGTTCTTTTCTGATCATACTATATTGTTTTGTTTATATATCCTGTTTTACGCATTACTGATTTAATTTTTCCCCTCAAACGATTCCAATATATAAATTGAAAACAAGGTATTGAGTGACATAAATAAGTAATGAAATACAGGTGGTCCAATAAAAAAAATCCAAGGGTTAAATTCAAGATTTGACATAATTTGAAAGAGACAGGGGAAATAGTGGTTCTGCATCTTAAACTATATTATCATGGTCGCTTTGCATGGTCTCTTCTTATTAAAAATAATGCAATAATAAGCAATATTTTGATGCCTCAGATAAATATAAGAAAATAATAAGTCCATAAGTTCTGCCCTCATTTCATTATTAAACTTCTATAATGAGGAAAGTACTAAGAAGTTTGATTAGTAGGAAGCTAATAACTCATTTGGATTGCAATATTTCATTATGACTAAAATGGAAATAACATTTTTTGAAATGTTGCCCATCCATTTAAATACATTTTCGGGAATCCAGTAGATTTAAAATACAATTTTTGATAAATCAATTTTAGTTTCAAGTCTATGGGTGCCAGTTTAATATTTTCTAGAATTTGCATCTATTGATGTGGCATTATTGGATATTCCAATTCTTTAGTCTGTGATCAATAAACCCTACCAATAATTGAGTTAGAAATGTTATTTAACTTTTGATAAAGATATGTTATGAGTTTAATTTCCATTGTGGTTTCCATTCAATTAGACAAGAAAGATCCAGATACCTTTGAAACTGTCAAAGCATCTGGTCCCTATGGATTTACCAAAAGATACATCAGATGAAAATACTGCTACTTGTGATGACCCAGGGCACAGCACAGAGGCAATGCAGTCAGCTGGCAATTCAAACCGCCCTTTAATTGCTCCAAATTTTCCCCAAATGCTCCCACATTTCTGGCAAGCCTCCAAACAAAGGAAGACACACACCACCTCTGACTGCAAGTAGTTTCACATACAGTTGATTAGGAGAGGAATGTAAATAAGAAAAAATGTCACATACATCATAAACTTAACAAGTCTGTGTGAATACACGCTTGCCTGAGCAGTCTCAGAAGGGAAGCCAAAATACAGTCTGAGTTCTTTAAACATCCAAGCAATGTTGTCAGCCATTCCAATGTTCAGAGTTTCCGGGTTTCCAAGCAGAAGTCACAGAACAAGAGATCGGCAACAACACACACAAAACTCCAAGGAATCAGCGTTTGTTCTCGACAAATGCTTCTCCCTACAGCATCTCCTTAAATCTCAGTCTCCAGGTGTGCCTTGTGGAGAGGGGCGGGACACTCTCCTCCCGAGTAGTTGAGCCTGCCTGCATTGTTCCCTCCTTCTCTCCACTCTCTGTGCTCTAGGATCAGGTGGGGGTGGCCCTTGCTCATCGCCTGAACTCTGTCTCTCCTGTTCCTTCTGTCCCAATCCTGAAGGGTCCTGGCCTGCCTTGGCCTGCTCTTGCCCACATTCCTCTGAAACCACAGACACTTCTCTCTAGACCTCCATAGGGTCCCGTTCCAGATCATTTTCCTCCGCAAATTCAGGCTCTGACAGAGGCATGACACTACTGTTTTGAACTAGGGAGACCAAATTCAGGTTGAAGCTAAGAAAAATCTTTAAAATAATAATTTTGTAATAATTGATTTAAAGTCACTATCCTGGCTTCTCCCTATACTTTCCAAAAAAATGTTTTTCACCTTTTTGTAACTTAGAATTCTTCCAAAGAGTTAGACCTCTAATCTCACCAACTTTGTGGCTGCTAGCCATTTTTGCATAGTAACTCTGATGATCTTCTTTCATCTTATAAATTAAAAGAATTCCTTTGCTTCAGGAGGTTTTACCTTGCTTATTTTCAGATCTCTCCTTGCCTTTTTCTTTAACTATTTCTGCTGTTCTTCATTGGACACCAAAACTATTAGCTCAAATTTCTACTTTTTAACCTGTTCTTAGCTCCCAAATTATATACCTGCAGCAGCTCATCTGCATCTTATGTAAGTTGATAAAAGGCTTTATACACTGGTGCATCCTTCTTTTGGAAACCTTGAAAAACCTGTTTCTGTGAAATTATTCATTTATTTACATATCAAATTTATATGGCTGCCCATCTCATGACAAGGGACTCTGGGTGACAATTAATTAAAAAAGTAAATATGTAAAACAAACATCATTAAAATGCAAATAAATAAATTATTAATTCGTTTAAAAAAAACACAAAGCACAAGAGAGAATGAATATTAATCCCAATGGTGGAGCCATGTTAGAACTTCCCTGGAACTCTGAGTCTAACCTCACCATAAAGTGGGGACTATGGCAGAGAAGACCCTCCTTTGTCTCTGGTGCATAAGCTCTCATGTGTATAAACAAACAACAAAGTAAAGATACCAATAGGAGAAAGTAGTAGAAAAGATGACAAGGATAATAGTAATAATACTACATACTTACATCCATACAGTATAATTGTCATACTATACATATACATATGCACATGCACATACACATACCTATACATATCCAAATACTTATAACTAAGGGACACATAATTAATGCAAAATATCAGCAGATAGCCCGAATCTGCAAAGATGAAGTCAGGAAAGCAAATGCTCAGAATGAACAAAGACTTGCAACAAAAGTCAAAGATAATAAAAAAAAGTTTTTTTCAACATATAAATAACAAGAAAAAAAGTCAAGAAAATAGTTGGTCCACTAAAGAGAGAAGATGGCAGAAAGTAACAGGCAGTAGAGAGAAAGCTTTAACTCATTCTTTGCATCAGTCTTCACACAAAAAGAAACTATAGCCCAACCTACCAACAACATAACTATAAAAGACAGACTAGAAATAAAAATTAAAATAAGCAAGAAAATGGTAAGTGAACACCTGTCTGACCTTGATTAGTATAAATCACCAGGACCGGATGGATTACATCCCGGAGTTCTGAAGGAGCTGGCAGATGTTATCTCAGAATCATTGTATCATATCTATAAGTTCCTGCCCAGCTAGTACTCCCAAGAAAGCAGAACTCTTGAAACAACCATTGTTTCAATGAGGAACTTTTATTGAGGTCAGTGAAACCAGAAAGGCAAAGCAAGATCTGAGGAATTCCATGTAAAAGTTACATTAAAGTTTCCCTTCACAAACCCCTCCTCAGTGTCCAATTGTCCAGCGCATCTCCAGCTTGAAGTTGTTATGGGAACCGGAATGATAAGGAACTTCCTTTTACAATGGTTCGGAGATAAGGCAGATGGCTCCTGGCACATTCCTCCCCCTCTTCACATCCAATCGATACATCAAAGGTAGAGAGAACAAAGTAAAGGAAATACATCCATGAGCCCCCCCTTCCAATAGAATGAACCCTCTCGTCAGAATGGTAGAGCCACAAAAATATGATATTGAAGGAGTCCTGACAATATCTTTAAAAAATCTTGGAGCACTGGGGAACTATCAGAGGATTGGAAAAGAGCTGATGTGGTCCCCATCTTCAAAAAAGGGGGGGAAAAGCAGACCCAGGAAACTACAGACCAATCAGCCTAACATCAATACCTGGGAAGATACTGAAAAAAACCAATAAAAAAACAGATCTGTAAACATCCAGAAACAAAGTTATAACTAGTAGCCAGCACGGGTTTGTTAAAAACAGATCATGCCAAACCAATCTTTTTTTATTCTTTGACAAAGTAATTAAATTAGTAGACCAGCGAAATGCTGTGGACATAGTATATTTAGACTTCAGCAAGGCATTTGACAAAGTAGTCCACAACCTATTTTGTAATGTGTAATGTTTCCCACTTCAACCTTGGATAAGGTTCTGGCTATTCTTGGCATAGTTGAAACAGCCTCATTTGTTTTGTGTGGCTGGTTAAACTGTGTTTTTCTACTTTCGGACAGACAATTATTTACTTTATTGGAGCTATCCTAGTAGTTCTAGTGCTGAAGGACAGAAATGTGACATTGCTATATAGAACCAGGAAAGTTTTTACATGGTCATTTTATCTAGTTAAGTAGTAAATGTTTAAACGTTTGTTCAGTTGATCACTATAAAACTTATGCAGGTGTGATTGTAATGTCCTGCCCAAAACTCTATATTGTTAGCAAAGTTTTACAAACAAGTGGTAAAAATTACTGATTGTAATAGATTCAGTGAAAGTTAAAATCCAAAATTCACATGAACAGAACAAGAGGAAAACAGGAGTCAAAATATAGATACAAAACTATTTAAACAGTCCAGGTGCCAGGGACATTCAAGCATCAAATATAGTTGAATTTCACCAACTGAATTTTGAGATATATTCATATAGCCGATGCTTTTCTTGCTCCTCCTCCATTCCAGCTTCTATTTCATGAAATTTAAAAGGTATAATTCTTCATCTCTTTCTCAAAGTTGAGTTCGTAAGCCCAGCCTCTGATTGTCATGAATGATGATGATGATGCTATCCATTCAATTGTTTCTAATTCTCAGCGATTCTATGAACCAGCTCTCTCCACATTTTCCGATCTTGTTCAGTTGTTTTATGCTCTGATTGGTGTCAGCTTTCATGTTGCCTAACTGCTTTTACCACCAACCATGCTGAGCATAACTGCCTTTTCCAGTAAGTTTGATTGCATAACATGAGCAAAATAAGTGAAGTAGAATTTTGTGATTTTGCCTTCTTAGCAATATGTCTATTTTATACACTCCAGCACTTGGTCCAGTCAACATAGATAATCTGCACTTTTGGGCACTTTGATAGAATTCGATCTCACTGCTACTTGAAATCATGGCATTTCTTGGGTTAGGTAACAGTTTTTGAGTTTCCTCCTTTGAGTCAATCGCATTCTAGCCAGAAGAGACAATTACCCTCCTATCATTATCTTCTCTTGGAAACAGTGACCCTTCTTTTCATCCTATTCATTTGAATCAGATAGATTCATAGCAAGAAGTTACTTTCTCAGATTTCACTACTCTTGAGTTCCAAGAAAATCATTTCTCTCTCTCTGTTTAGCCAGCATTAGGGCTTTTTATATAATCACAATTTTAATATATTCACCCCACCCCATCATAAGATAGCTGTCAACCTTCAATTGATTCTGGCTGCAGCCATCTTCACTTTGTTTTCAATTGCCACAATAATGAGAAGGGGGAGATGTATTCTTCTAGTTTAGTCATAACAATAACTTTCCTGTGGGAACCAAGGTCAAGTTACCTACGTTTTGGCGGGCTGGAATTTCCGTTAGAAAGCCCGCCAAAGTAGTTAATTGGGGATTGTGATTTATGACATAATTTAGGGGTGGGAAGTTCAACTTGTTACTTTGTAACCCTGGGGGGTACTTTCAGTCTTGGTTTCACCTTTGTTCATGCTGATACTATGTAGCCATTAAATGTGTTCTTAGAGGAAAGCATTTGCCCCAGAGTTCCTATTTCTACTGATCTCATCTATCAGAACCATGACAGTAGCTTCCTCATATTTTATTACTTCTGGAAGCCTGTTTAGTTCTTTTGACTTTTAGGGAACCCTTTTGTATCTTTGTCTATCTCACCTTTGCATCTTGTCTCCACAAATATCTCTTTTCTACTATTAAATACTACATTATCTTAAAAGTCGTAGGTTGACCTCAAACTATTAACTTGCCAAAGGTTCATATGGGTGAAGATATTTTATTGCCTAATTAATTTGTAGGCATGATATTGTATTGCCTAACTCTAGTTGGCATACAACAACACAGACAGTGGCCAGATCACAAACCACCCAGTCATAGGGCCTATTGAAAAACCAACTCTTCTTGGCTTTCCTAAGTATGGCAAGATTGGGTCAGGAAGAATGCTGTTTGGGTGGATATTCATTGGGTCCTGAAAAGAGGAAAATGTCCCTATTAGGCCTTTTGGTGAAATTCTGAATCAGTGACCATAGTCTCCTTCAAGAGTTGCTGTTCAAGGTTCTGTCTTGCAATTATTTCTCTGCTATTTAGCTAGACAGTAAATTTAAATAATATATGTAAAGAGTCTATTTGCCTCTGACAATTGCTGGCACATACAAAACAACAACAATAACAACAAAAATAGATAAAATCTCAAACTACATAGGTAGGCCAGATAAAATGATCTAAAAATAACACAGATCAAATGAGCCTGACAGCAACTTCCATTTGAGTAATCCACTAATTGTCCTTAATTCATCAAACATTGTCATCTGAAACTCATCAACTGTGGTTACAAGTCATCTCCTTTTTCCTGACCACACAAATCTTTGCACGTTTTTGGCCTAGCAATGCACAGTACTCACAGGAACACAGTCAACCTGCCTTTGGCAATGAATTTCAATTGAAGTGACTCCAGGCAATCAAAAATTCAATCACAGTGTATTGCTTAAAGCACACTGATAATTATTCACTGCAGGTTTTCATTTCACAAACAATGGCAATATAACTTTTTCCTCCCAGCAATGTCCCACTAAGTGAAGTGAAAGAATAAATGTGTCAACACTGCAACGAATTTGGCTGAAGCCATTTCCAATTCGTTTTCGGTTGCCACAGTATTGGGAGGGGGGATGTGTACTTTTAAGTTTAGACAAAACAATAAATTGTCCTGTGGGAACCAAGGTCATTGCTGCCTGGGTTTTGGTGGGCTGAAGCTTCTGTTGGAAAGCCTGCCAACATAGGTTATTGGGGAATGTGTTTAATGACATGTTGCTGGGGGTGGGAAGTTCAACTTTGTAACTTTGTAATCTTTGGGAGGGAACTTCAGTCTTGGTTTCACTTTTGATCGTGCCGATATTTTGTAGCCAATAAATATGTTCTTTAAGGAGTTTTGCCTTGGAGTTCTGTTCTTACTGGTCTCATCTATCGGAACCATGACAAAATGCTAAAGTGTACATGAGAACGTCTAGTACATCAGCACTGCCATCTTTTGGTGACTTACAACATTGGGTCCTTACTTTTCATTCATCCCTGGTATTGACTAGTGTAGGTATTTATTAATAACCAAAACTAATTGTTTTGTTTAATATTAAGAAGGAGGTGCAGGAATTGAATTACAAATAGCAATATTTACTAAGATATAGCTGCTTAAAAGGAAGGACACTCATATATTGCATCCTGCATGTACGGGTAGTCCTCAGCTTACGACCACAATTGAGCCCAAAGTGAATGTTGCTAAGTGAGCCTTACCCCATTTTATACTGTTCTTGCCACGTTTATTAAATGAATCACTGCAGTTCTTAAATTAGTAACCTGACTGTTAAGTGAATCTGGTTTCCACATTGACTTTGCTTGTCAGAAGGTTGCAAAAGGGGATCACATGACCCCAGGACACTGCAACTGTCATAAATGTGAGTCAGTTGTCACTGAGAAGACTGTTGTAAGTCAAGGACTACCTGTAGTTATAAACCTGCATTATGGATTTTCGGTTGAGCAAGAATTGGCATGGTGGTTTTTAGGTTCTTTTAACTGTACATTTCTATGACTGTTTTAAGACTCTGTCCATATACCAGAGAATAAATTTCACAAAACACAGGAAAATTCTGTTCAAAGTATTAGAATCAAGTTGTTAAGCAAGAAAAAAACAGCGTAGGCATGGATGGTACAGCTGATACAGGACGGAACCTGACTTAAAGGTCAACAGCTGTTGGAGCATAATAAGAAATCCCTGTGCTCTCCTAGTCAGCCCTTGACTAACAGTTCTGCCTTTGTCTTTGATCCATGTGTGTCTCTTGATGGAATATTAAATGTGATGAACCAAGCTTGCTCTAAGCAAATAGGCACTGAATTCTTCACTTAGGGAGAAGTCAAATGTTTAAAAATGGATTTTTATGTATAGACTGACTCAAAAGCTTGGCAGTCCAAAACCAGTTAAGTCAATAAAGAATTGTTGAAGCTACATCAGTGATAGTGGGTGCAATTGTTTTCTGTTAGCAACTCTGATGGTATCTTTTAATTACAACTATTGTCCAAATTATCTGTAGAAATTTGTAGAAATTGATCTCATTGATGGATTAAATAGGTGTTGACTCTTGTGATAGCAGAGATAGACTTACTCCACAATGATTTGTCCCCAAACTCATCCTTCAGGTTTATGCATCTACCTTGTTACTGCTCATCCCCTTTTTTTATTGTCCTTCTACCTTTTCTAAGATTATGGACTTTCCAAAGGAGCTGGACTTTTCCTCTAATGTGCGCAATAAATAAATGAATGAATCTGAGCCTTGTCATAGAATGAAAATCACGTGAAGTATTAGTACCGCTTTATAAATCCTTAGTAAGGCCACATCTGGAATAATGCCTCCAGTTTTGGTCACCACAATGCAAAAAAGATGTTGAGACTTTGGGAAAAGTTCAAAAAAGAACAACTAAGATAATCAAAGGCCTGGAGACTAAAACATATGAAGAAAGGTTGCAGGATTTGGGTATGGTCAATCTAGAGAAAAGAAGGACTAGGGATGGCATGATAGTAATATTCCAGTATTTGAGGGGCTGCCACAAGGAGGAGGGGTCAACTTATTTTCCAGGAGGCAAGACAAGAAACAATAGATGGAGACTAATAAAGGAGAGAGGCAGCCTAGAACTAAGGAGGAACTTCATAACAGTGAGGACAATTAACCAGTGGAACAGCTTGCCTTCAGAAGTTGTGGGTGCTTCATCACTGGAGGTTTTTAAGAAAAGATTGGACAGCCACCTATCTGAAAGGGTATAGAATCTCCTGTTCGAGCAGAGAGTTGGACTAGAAGACCTCCAAGATCCTTTCCAGCTCTATTCTGATTGATTGACACTCACTTGGCACATAATCTATCTATCCATCTATCCATCCATCCATCCATCAATGGTCAAGATAGAGTGCGATTCTGCATCCTTTTATAAGTAGAATATTCACATATTGTGACATTTCTGACAGAGGAATAAACTAAAAAGCCACTTCCAGTTTGTAGTAATGTTTTAAACTTTCTGATCTTTTGTTTCTGTTTCTTTTTTTTTTGATGAAAATCACCAGTGTTGCTTTCAGTACTGGGTACTGGAAAACTGTTGGGATTTTGATATATCCATCTGGAGCAAAATGCCTTAGTGATAATGGAATAGTTCTGAACATTAATGAAGGCTGAAATTCTGAAGACCAAAAGAAAAAAGAAAAAAGGTTGCAATTATTTTATTCTAAGCCTCAAGTGTTCTATAATAATATCAGCCAATTTCAAAAGGCAGTTTTGCTTATAACAGCTTAACATCCTGCGATGTACCACTAATTACCAACAAATTCTGCCTATGCCAAATCCAGTCTAAACATCTGGCTGATTATGCAACCAACAATAATTTTAATATCATTAAACATCTCCCTATCCCATGTCCCTGGCATGGAGTTGGTAAGTGGACAAAAATGCCCAATCCAGTCTAAAGGTTGGCTGACTGCATGACCAACCATAATAACAAAAAGCCACACTACTTGGATCTGCATATCCCCTGCACCAGGGGTGTTAAACTGCCGGCCCGCAGGCTGGATGCATCACGCCAAAACCACGCCCACCCCATTGCCGGCAATGGGGAAAAAGTCGCGATATGTCACGACATGTTATGTGACGTTGTGAGTTTGACACCCGTGCCCTACACTGTTACATTACAGTATCCTACATTCTTGGGAAAAACTCAGTGCATATGAAAGTCAATACCAGCTGAAGAATGGCAGCTGTGATTTCACATTTTTGTATAAATCAAATTTAGAAACTGCCCATCCTGCTCATAGAGTGACTCTGAGTATCATACAATGAAAATACAAAAAATTACAAATTGTGTATAGTAAATATTATAACAGAGAGAATGGAATAATTTAAATTCAAGCTTAAAAAAGCTGGGAAGACCTTCAAGGCACTTACCAATAGCGTGGCTGTGTGCTTCTCCATGAGTGCCAAGCAAGTCCGCAGAGCCAGGACTTCAAGGTTTTCTAAAAGGCCAGGAGAGTGGAGGCTGCTTCCTCTCCAGGGTGATGGGGGATAATATTGCAAAGGGCAAGGCAAGGGCAGAGGAGGCTGTCTTCCTATTATTGAAAAGATATGGAAAGGATGACTTCCTAACATATTTTGAAATAGGTTGTCTTTATTAGTTGTGCATAGATAAATATGTTGAGTATTTTGGGACTTCCGGTTTTGCGTCATGACAAGACGGATGCAGGAAGGCAGGGTTCTGCCTTCCGTGCCTGATTTCGCCCTGCTGGGGGCCCTAAAAAGAGCCTAAAGTTGCCCCGAAGAGGCAATGAAGAAGGAGGGGTGTCTCATCAATCACGGAGAGATGGCGGCCTTTCTGTTTGATCCGAGAAAAGCCCTCCAAACTGGCAGAGGAAAGACTGGCTACATTCCTATGGCCAGCCATTAGCTGCTGACAACTGAAGAAGAAAAGCACCAATCAACACATCGTAAATAGCATGTTTGGAAGTGGGTGAGAATATTGATCCTTTCTTTACTATTTTACAACTGAATTTCCTGGGAAAGGCTCCCAAGAAGCTAAAAACCTCTGAATGTGAACGGAAGCAGCATTTTAATTTTTATGGGGGACAGAAATACACAATATTGAAGTGGAAGTAACATAAAGCTACAGTTTTGAAATTTGAGAACTAAGATAATTGTTAAGATTTTCTCTTTGGAAAAAAACATTGAGGTGAAATATAAGAAATCAATCCTTTGTCTTAGGAGTGGAAAATGGATTTTGAATGACATCTAGTGGTGGATTTGAGTACAGCACTATAACTAGCTTTCTGGCTGCTTGGTGACTCCTAGCTTAAGGGAGAGCAGATGGCAAAAAGGAAAATATTTTGGCATACTTATCACCCTGGCCTTTTTGGACTATAAACATCTACTGAGCTTGGACTTTTAATCTCAAGAGCTAGTGGGAGAGAAAGAAAAAAATGACCTTTGATTATGTCTGGCTGGGAGAGACTTTTGAGCTGTTTTCAGGGAGGTTAAACACTTTGAACACTTTGAACATTGTGGATTATAACCTTGCCTGACTGACAATTTTTGGATGCCTGAGACAAAGGATCACTATAAAATATTGCTTTTGGGACTGGACCTGTATTCTGGATTATAAAGGCTACATATAAAGACCAGAAAGCTAGAGGAAACCTTGTTCTACTCTTATTGAGACTGGTGATATTAGATGATCTCCAGGAATGATGCCTCAAGAAAAAACAAACACCTTTCAGAAGGAAATATACTCTACGCTCCAACTTATTCACCAAACAATTGTTGCATACAAAGAGGACATAAAAAGAAACTATAATGAGACTAAAAATAATTTAGATAATATTAAATGAGCAAATCTCCAAATTAAATCTACAACTAGAAAGTTCCCAGACAACAACTGCAAAGTATGAACAAATAAACCAGAGATCAGAAAATGAAGCAGAGGAAATAGACCTAGAGACAGAAGAGATGAAAGAAGAGAAATATAAACTACCATAAACAAATAAAATACTGCAAGACTTACCCATAACAATGAAAATGCAAAAGACCAGGGCTTTTTTTCTCATAGAACACCCAGAACAGAGTTCCGGCACCTTTTTTGGATGGAACCTTGTAGGGTAGGCAAGGCGGGTTATATGATGTGTGTGAGTTCCGGCACCTTTTTTTTTTTTTTTTAGAAAAAAAGCACTGCAAAAGACCCTTTACCCTTTAAGTCTGCAAGATGCAACTGATGACAAGGAAGAAGATTTTGGGGAATGGAACATAGAGCTGTCAGGGGAAATGTTACAATTTGGGAGACAAAAGATGAGGGGAGAAATTGAGGAAGAAGGAAAGTGGGAGTTGCTTAAGGAACACAAATAGCCAGAATTCCCCCCCCCCCCCAAAAAAAAATACCCTACCTAAATCGTCTTCCTCATGCCAAGCAACCTTCATAAAAATAGAAAGAAAATTCCTGGGCGATTTAATTTCCTTGGCTTGGGAAGCAAAGAAAGAAAGTGAGAGTTAGATTTAAAAAATAGAAGATTTGACCTATAGAGGGGGCATCATATGTTTAAATACTTGTTTGAATATGGTTAAAAGAATGGATGACCCTTAGATATAATTACTTTTATAATGAAAGATATGTTTTAGAATTAAAATAGCATTTTTCTTCTTTTGATATGGGAAATATGAAAATAAGAGGAGGATTGGTGTGAATAATTTTTTTAGCTACTGTATATAAATGTAATTAATATTGAGAAAATCATAACTGACAAAGATACTTTAAATATTGATGGGAAATCAAAGTTTAACAAGAGCATGAAAAACAGGATATTGATTTATGAATCGATATTATTGTTATTTGTATAATATTAGTAAAATATGATGAAGATGTTTATATCTAACTTTGTATACATCAATAGTACCAAGAACTGTAATTGTGTAATGAGGGGAAAATGGAAAAATATGGGGAAGAAAGAAGGATCAGGGAAAAAATACTGGATTGTGCAGTACTAAATAGA
>NW_015386909.1:584348-585873 GCF_001527695.2 Protobothrops mucrosquamatus | reverse complement strand
AAAACAGGATATTGATTTATGAATCGATATTATTGTTATTTGTATAATATTAGTAAAATATGATGAAGATGTTTATATCTAACTTTGTATACATCAATAGTACCAAGAACTGTAATTGTGTAATGAGGGGAAAATGGAAAAATATGGGGAAGAAAGAAGGATCAGGGAAAAAATACTGGATTGTGCAGTACTAAATAGATTTATATTGAAGAAGTTAATGTTAAATATGTGAACTCAGACAACACGTTGTTTACTAAGCTCTAAAGATTGTAATTCTTAAAATTTAATAAAACTTTTTTAAAAAAAGATGTTGAGCATTTTGTATACAAAGTTACAAAGAGAACCTTTTGTAATCAATGAATTTTATGAAAGGTGAATTTTGATTTAACTCTGGTAAATTAACATCTTCTTTTATTTTTTAATACAACTATCCACCAGCTAAACCTGGGGTACTTGTCAATCCCCTTACAGTTGCTTTATTACCCAATAAGTCTTTATTCTCACAGTCTTGTTAATTAAATTTCTTGAAAGGCAAAAAGAGGTTAGATTATAGAATCTGGCTAAGTGTAATGCATACTTGTATGCTATTTAACCTTTCATTCTACTTTTCATTGGGATGAAATGTATTTAAATCTTGCTTCCATATCATGTATGCATTGAACAATTTAGCATTGCAGTGTGCAAAAGACAATGGACTTCCCATATCAAACTTATAAAAGTACAGTGGTACCTCGGTATTCATCAGTAATTCATTCCAGACGATGTGATGAATAGTAAAACTGATGAGTACTAAGAAAACCAGGTGATTTAGAGCTGCTATTTTAGCTGGAAGAAATAGTGAATCACGAGGCAGCCGACGTCAGGAAGTTCTTCCTTACGCATCAACTACCCGGAGAAAGATGAGTGCCGGGACAAGATTTCTGCTTCAAAACATGTAGAATACCGAATTTGACAAGTTTTGAAGCAGTTGAGTGCCCAGATATTGCTTCCAAATACAACTTTTTTAAAAAAAATATGATCAAATTATGTAAAGAACTAGACAATCCATGCCCTATTGGATCATCATTTCAGAGATATTTCCTTACCTAAATAGAGAAACAGAATGACCACAGATGGGCAAAATAAACCAGTAGGAGCAGGAGCAATGACTCGTCGCTCCCATGTAACGCCGCTGCGGCACGAGCTGCACTGGCTGCCTGTGGCCTTCCGAGTGTGCTTCAAGGTGTTGATTATCATCTTTAAAGCGCGCCATGGCATTGGACCTGGTTACCTCCGAGACCGCCTTCTGCCACAGATTACCTCTCACCGGCCGATACGCTCCCACAAAGAGGGCCTCCTCAGGGTGCCGTCAACCAGACAGTGCCGGCTGGCGACCCCCAGGGGGAGAGCCTTCTCTGTCGGAGCACCCACCCTCTGGAACGAGCTGCCCCCAGAGATCCGGGTGATTCCGGATCTCCCCTCCTTCCGCCGCGCCCTCAAGACTTGGTTGTTTCAGCGGGCAGGACTGGCCTAGGGGTATTTTAAA
>NW_015386909.1:559389-583862 GCF_001527695.2 Protobothrops mucrosquamatus | reverse complement strand
TTAAAATTGTTTCAATGTGTATATTTTTCCTTAATCAATGTGCATAATAGTGTACTTCTTTTATAGACGGTGCTTTGATTACAATCAAGTGCTTTTCTGTTTGATTCTAGGATCTTTTCAACATGTCAGTCTGTTTATTTTTCCATAGGTTATCAATGCTGCGGTAGCTTTTGCGGCCAAGCCCAAAAGCCAGGTAATAAAAAGCAACATGGAAATGTATAAAGCCACCTGGGAGAATCACATACGTGTACTGACAGAAGCTGTGGATGACATTACAAGCATTGATGACTTTCTTGGAGTATCAGGTGTGCCTCTTTCAATTTCTTCTTTTCCCTTTGAAATACCTTCTTTTTCTTAATTATTTGAGAGATGGCACAATTTCTTAGGAAGCTAAGATGTATCATCCACCTTCTAGTACCTAGCCAGGTGTGAAATTGGTGTGAAGGAAAGTGAGTCTGAAGTCAGGAGAATGCAATTGCTTCTGGTACCCAAAGGAACTCACAAAAAGATAGCAGAAACTCTTTGCTCTTTTCACCTGTCCTCTACTAGAGGAAACACAGCATGCCTTGAAACATCTAACATACTGTGGGATGTCTTTTAATAAAAATCAGTAGCAATCCCAAGTAAGTTTGAGAAGTTTTATGTATCTTAAGTGGGGGGGGGGGGGAAGCTAACTGGTGTGTCTAATTCACACTTGGATTTTAAGATAAAAGTAATTATTAATTGCACATAATTGTAAATATGCTCTGAAAGAGTTATTTAGCCATATGATACATTAAAAGTTTTGGCATACTTCAAATAATATCCATTAGCAGCAAAGTTCAGAAGGAAACCCATAGCATTCAAGACCATCTCAGAAAGTAAAAATGACAATTTAGCCAACTTGGGCATTGATGTTGAATTTAACCAAGGTCTCATATGTGACGGGCACTGGAACACTAACGTTAGAATATCTCCATGTGCCCATATTGTGACCCATTTGATTAATTTCATTTATTGGACTTATTTATCAGTGGAAAATAATTTACAACTATCGATGTTGGGAAGAATAGCGACGGTGAAAATGAATATTTTACCAAAACTACTTTTTTTATTTTAAACAATACGCATAAAATTAGAGATTTTTTTTTATGAGTTAAATGCATTGATTTTGAGATTTAACTGGCAAGGGGAAAAAGCCAGAATAAGATAGAAATTGTTACAAGAAGCAAAAGAAAATGGAGGATTTGGGCTATCAGACTGGGTTCTATACTATCAAGCAGATGCATTAAAATGGTTAAAAGAATGGATAACCCTTAGACATAAAAGATTACTATATCTAGAAGGACATGACTTACAACTTGGATGGCACACTTGTCTATGGTATTGGAAAGAATAAATCCATAAAAACTTTCAGAATCACTATATAAGAAATGCCTTGCTTTTGACATGGGAAAAGATAAAAATGAAAATTTATATGAAAATACCAGGATGGATCTCAACAATGGAAGTGTTTGTGCACCCAAATTTAATCAACTATGAGAAACCTGTGACATATGAGACATTTTGACTACTGAAGGGAAATTACAAATTAAACAAGAACTTGAAGAATAGGGCATTGAGCTATCATGGCGGCCACACTTGCAAATGCAAATGAGATACGAAAAAGATTCTAAAACTTCTTGGTTTTTATAAAGATCAAACAGTGTTTGACCAGATACTATTGTCATCAGATGAAAAACTGATTAAGAAACTCTATAAATTTTTGTTAAGCTTGAAAATGGAAGATGAACAGGTCAAAGAAACAATGATAACTTGAGCAAAAAAAATTTGGGCATAATGTAGAATGAGAAAAATGGCAAAACTTGTGGGAAAGAAACTATAAAATAACAAGGGCAGCTACTTATAAAGAAAATTTATATAAAATGTTTTATAGATGGCATTTACCACCTGCAAGATTAGCAAAAATGTCTAGTAATTGTTGGAAATTTAAGCAAAAACCAGGCATGTATATCATCTTTGGTGGACGTGTCCTAAAGCAATTTTTTTTTGTCAAAAATACATACGAGGCTAGAGAAAATGTTAAAATGTTAAATGTTAAAAAAACATGTAGATTTTAAACCAGACCTATTACATTTGCACACTATTGGAAAAATGAAGAAACACCAATGATAAATGTCTGTTTCTGTCATTGTTGCGAATATCTCTCAGTTGCATAGTGATTAAAACATTTGCCTGGATATAGAATATCATTGGCCAAAACACAGCAGACTTTTTTTAGTTACTATTTTTATTTCCCTAAGTTATCCATTTTACTGCTTAAATGAACAAAAAAACTCAATAGACATGTTTCCCTAATACATCATTTTATTGTTTCTCTGAGATGACTTTGTGGAACTTATTTGGCTATCTGGGAGAAGAAGGAAGGAAGGAAGGAAGAAAGGAAGGAAGGAAGGAAGGAAGGAAGGAAGGAAGGAAGGAAGGAAGGAAGGAAGGAAGGAAGGAAGGAAGGAAGGAAGTTCAGTGTTTCAATGATGCACTAGTGGACATTTTTTTAAAAAAATACAAGCCAGCAGGGAATGAGTACCTTAAGAGGAGTTTTTTTTAAAAAAAAATTGCTAAGTTTTGAACCAGTGACTTTCTGCATATCAGGCAAATGCTATAACCGCAGTCCTACTGTGACATAACTAATGTGCAGTAGATACGTAGCTGCAGCAGTTATTACAGAGTGGATATTGGTGACCATCTTATCAGGATAGGGGGCTCTCCTGCCACTGTGCACATAGCCAGCCAAAGTGCAGAGTTTCTCTAAAGCAGCATGTTTCATTCTTGGACTTCAGCTCTCAAAATTCTGGGAATCGAAATCCACACATCTTAAAGTTGCCAAAGTTGAAAAACACTGCACTAGATCAAAGTTAAGTGCAGCAGGCAAATCAAACAGCTGTAATTGAGTCAGCTCAAACTGGAAAATGCTGTTTTGAAATCAGAGCAGGAAAACATAGGCAGAAATTGTATTTACGGGCTAGCAGAAGAAATCATTATCATGCCTTCAAAAAATGTTTAGTACTCTGGATTTCTAATGAGGCAACTGACAATGCAAATATGCCTTCAATTTTAGTTCTTCTCCTTGATCAGATTGCTTTTCTAATAAGGTGTCAGAATTACAAAGTAGGAAATGAAACATGGATAAATATCTAGAAAATTGAATTCGTCTGAAACAAGAGAAAGCATTTGGGAATAAAATATCTTCCTTTTCCCTCTAGAATTACTGACCCATGCTTAGGGAATCTGTGTAAATCCGATATGCATCAGGGCCCTTTTGCTCATATGTCATCTTTGTCATTTTTTGGGTGAGTTGAGAAAAGAACTGCCAAGGACATAAATATTTGTGCCTCCTATTTCTCATGGTTTTATCGGAGTTGTCTAGAACAGGAGTCCCCAACCTGTGGGCCGTGGCCCACTACTGGTCATTGGCCTATTTGCAACTGGGCCGCTTGAGTGACTAGCTAGTGCAGGGGTAGGCAACCTCGGCTCTTTTATGACTCATGGACTTCAACTCCCAGAGGTTGCCTACCCCTGAGCCGAGGTTGCCTACCCCTGAGCTAGTGTGTGCATGCACATACTCAGAGCCGAGGTTGCCTACCCCTGAGCTAGTGTGTGTATGCACACACTCAGTCCCACTCATGTGAGCATTGCAGGGGCTTGTTGAGAGCCTTAGCAAATGAAAAACAGGGTAAAAGGCTTCGAAAGAAGAATAAATAATTTTACTAGTGACAATAGGGAAAGGTTGATTTAAGGTGCAAGCTATAGAGCAGGCATGTCAAACTGCCGGCCCACAGGCCAGATGCATCATACTGAAACTGTGCCCACCCCATTGCTGGCAATGGGGAAAAAGTCGCAATACGTTGTGCAGCATCATGTGACATCGCGAGTTTGACATGCCTGCTATAGAGGAATATAAAGAAAGATACGGTTGACAAAAAAAAAGTATATGTGTTTAGAATAGTCCCTGGTACAAAATCTTTCTGAAGAGGTTCTGGCATTGAAATTTCTTCCTGCAAAAATGAGGGATTTAAATCAAACCCGAAAGACCCCAGATCTGTAAATGCGATATGATTCTACATTATTTCAAGAAGATTCCTAAACAATGTAAGCAGGGATGCAAGCAATCTGAAATGCAAGTCCTAGTCTGGCGAAATGGAGGAATTGCCATTCGTTTGTAACCTCTTTAGTTCTGTCGTATGATTCTGATGGTGTTGGAGTTATTATTCAATGATTCCATAACTCCAACACCATCAGAATCATACGACAGAACTAAAGAGTCCGAAAGTCTCTTTGATGCCATCTTGTCCAATCTGAAAGCTAATCACATTCAGTCTTTGTCTGGAGTTCATGTGATCGCCTAACACAGAGGTCTCCTACCTTGGCAACTTTAAGACTTGTGGACTTCAATTCCCAGAATTTTTCAGCCAGCTTTGCTGGCTGAGGAATTCTGGGAGTTAAAGTCCATAAGTCTGAAAGTTGCCAAGGTTGAGGAACCCTGGCCTAACACATGGCTAATAGCACATACAGTTAAGAAGTCATTCCTGTTGCATAGCTGACCCTCCTTTGTGTAGTTTTAACCCATTGGTAATAGTGCTGCTTCTGGCATAATAATTCCGTTTTCTATATGAGAATATTTAAATGCTGAAGACTGCCATATAGTTCCTCTGTTGGAGAGAGATTGGCTAAGAAAGAGGGAGTAATCAAATGGGGAATTAGTCTGGAATCCTTACTGGGAACAAGAGGATAATGCAGTTGAATCTTATCTAGTATAACCCATGAGCAAATGGTCAGTCTGAGAAAATTCCTGTGCTTAGGCATGAGCAATAAATAGTTACTGTAATTGAAATCTTCAAATGTGGATCTCGTTGTTTGTGCCTGTTATGCAGTAAGTCAGTCAGTCTTATTTTATTTTTTATTATTTTATTTTATTTTAGTAGACTAACCATAACAAAAGGAAACTTCCCCCGCAAGTACGGTATATTCAACATTATCAATTTAGCATTGTCTCTTAAAATACAACCAGATATAGCTTCATTCCATATTTTGCCTCATTTTCTATAAACTCATTTTTGAATCCTCTGCTCAGCTTATTAGCCAGCAAAGATTCAAGTAAAAGATATCAAAATTAATTAACAAATATATATCCCCACTTCTCTTTAAAACCTAATCCGCCAATGACTTTCTCTAATAAGTAAATCCAATCTCAATTATAATTGAACATTGCAAAATTAAAAAAAATATTAAATGTTTCCAGAAATAAGAATTATTTCTTATTTGTATATCAAAGGTACTAACATAAATTTTAAAAACCAATCCCAATTAAACATTTCCAAGGCAAAAATTATGCAGTCAAAATAGACATTAAACATCACCAAAGCCAGGGATGCATTATTATAACAACTCCTTACTGTATATACCAAAAGTGACATCATAGATATTGAAAACTAAACTTTTACAATCAATCAGTCAAAATATTACCACAAGTGACAATCTATTATTTAACTATAATCAAACAAATCAATTTTTCTTTTTTTTTCATTTTTCCAGCAATCTTTAAATCTCATATATAGTGTTTTTTCTTGTACCTTTATTTCTTCTCTCAGCATTCTTGTCCTCTTTATCAAAGTCCATTGACAGATTCAATCTAGTCTTCCCAGTAAATCTTTTATGTTTCAATTTAAATAAATATGAATCATTCTTTTGATATCTTACTAGTATATCTCTGTTGTTTTTTTAAATCGTGGGTGCTCTATCACTGGAAATTTTTAAGAAGAGACTAGACAATCACCTGTCTGAGTTGGTATAGTTTCTCCTGCTTGAGCAGGGGCTGGACTAGAAGACCTCCAAAGTCCCTTCCAGATCTGTTCTGTTCTGTTCTGTTCTGTTCTGTTCTAAATAGTCCTCCAGCTTCATGTTTAAATCCAATATTTTCATCTATTACTTGTAGATTACAAGTCTAGGATCCTCCAGAATATCATTTTCAATTTTATTCTAAGAGGCTTGATCTATCCAGTTCTTTTTGGTTGCAATATAGAGTTAAATACTTCACACCATTCTTCAGTCTACAGATTGTAAATTTTCTGTAACTTAGCCATCTGGTGCTTTTTAGTAGTTAAGCTTCAAAGCCTTCTTATCAGCAACTTATAAACACATAAATTCTTTTCCACAGGAGAGGATATTTTTTATTTAACTTCCACATCTTTCTTTAAATCAATTTCATCCAAATTCTTCACATTCAAAAACTTTCCAAAGACAACATGTAATCATTCTTTTGCTGCATATTACAAAAATAAAAAAAAATACAAAACTGGAAACACATATTTTTCTTTTTTTTGTAAATAGATTAAAAAGGGGCTCATCCAGCAAATAAAAAGTTTGCAAGATTGAAGGCTTTTCAATCTTAAAAAGAGGTAATAAAAAGGAAATGAAATCCAGGGTGATTAAAACAGTGAGGCTAGGTTGAACTCAGAGTCCTTAAAAAAAAGTTACATTGATGGGTCAAGGCAGGATGGAACCTGCAATTCCCAGCTGATCAGAAGCAATTTCAAAAACCTCAGTCTCTGCAGTCAACTGACAAAAATGTCCAGCTGTTCAGAATACATGAGGGTGATCTCAAGATCTCTCTTTACTCCAGAAGAATTATCAGCAGTATGAATCTCATATCCAGCTATCTTTCAGCCACAATATATGTTAACCATACCATCTCTTGTGTGATTGTTTAGATAAGATAGGACAGGACAGGACAAGATAAGGTAAGGTAAGGTAAGGTAAAGTAACCTTTATTGTCATTTACCTATAGGCACAATGGCACACATTAAAATGAAATTCCGATGCCCAGCTCTTGAAAGAAGAAATGCCGCCCATCAAACAATCTCACCATCCCTAGTATAACAATAATAATATAATAACAACGCCTGCACCAAAAATGCCAAGCTATACAAAAAAGACACCAAAACTTATATATCAATCATAATCCATATCGAATACATAGCAGAAAAAAAGAGTCTTCGGACAAAGCTGTTACAGAATATAGTTGCTCTGCTTCAAAACCTCCTTTCCAGATAAATATGGGGAAAAGTATTTAAAACATTTGTCTTGAAGTAGCATTAGATTTATAGAGCTAAATGGATCGAAAATGGACTTTAACGTCCGTTCATTAAATACAATTCAGCAGCAACAAAAAGTTCGTCCATGGTTATTTAGTCTTGAATTGAATCCAGATGAACATTAACTCAATGTATATTTAGATCAAATTCCAGGGATTAGTGTTTGTTTGTTTGTTTGTTTATTTATTTATTTATTTTTGGAGTGCTTCCTAAATCCATTATTATTATTATTAAATAAGCAACATGGCGACTGCTTTGGGAAGATGGTTACAGTTTATTGCAGAAGCAGAAAGATGGTTCTTCAGGAAAGAGCAGAGGAGAGAAGAAGAGACTGAGCACATGGCCAGTAGCATTTTATACCCTCTCTAGCTTTTTGTTTGGAAGTCTTCCTGTTCCTGTGGCATGAACTTTGAGGATATTTCCTGTGTCACGTATTCTGACCTGAGCCCAGGTGTGCCTCTCTGGTATTACTTGATGGTAATGGGTTAGTCCTATTATGTCCCAAAAGTCATCTGCTTCCCTGGGGATGGGGCTAATGACTCTTAAGAGGTTCTTTGTCTTCTTGAGTTCCTGGCTCCCACCTTCCTGATGGTCTTACATCTGCATTTCTATAGGGCTGGTTCCTGCTTGGGGTAAACAGATGATGCCAGGTTTGGTTTTTGGTTTTAAAAATCCTTTTTGAGGAAAAATATTTTTTTCCTGCCTTTTTAATATTTCCTTCTCTGGGTTTCTGTCTTGAATTTTTTAAAATTCCTGTGTGCCATTTGTGCTCAGTCTTGAACCAGGAGGCTCTGCTGTCTGTCTCTCATGCCCTGCTTACTTCCTCAGTGGGTTACTGTCATGCACTGTACATAGAGCAAAGGTCTTCAAACTTGGCCCTTTTATGACTCGTAGATTTCAACTCCCAGAATTCCTCAGCCAAGCACGCTGGCTGAGGAATTCTGGGAGTTGAAGTCCACGAGTCATAAAAGGGCCAAGTTTGAAGACCCCTGACATAGAGCATTCAGAAACGCATTCAAAAGCTGTAGCTATTGCAAAATGAGGTGGCACGATTTGTGATGTGCATCTCTCAAGCAATGCACAATACATCATTGCTCTGTGAGCTGAGTTGGCTACCAATGTGCTTCTAGGTACAATTCAAGGTGGTGATGCTCTACTGCTCTGACGTTCACCCTTTGGTTTTGTCACTGTGTCTCTACTGAGTCAATCCCTGAGATATCCGAAAAATTCAATCACAAAATATTGAAGATTATCTTCTGTTATCAACAAAACAACGGCCTTGGGAGCATGTGGAATCTTGAATAATTCCCAATCCAACAATAGTTGATGGTCTTAGTTTCTATGATTTCTGGTGAGCATGAACTGTCAATTCTTGCACGAGTCATATACCATCTTTCAATGGGGTAACAGGTACTGAATGTACTTGGTTGGAAGAATGAGACTGTATGAAATAGAATACATTGTGGGAGTCTGCTTGCTAATTATCCAGAAGTCAGGATGAAAGATGTGCATTTTAGGTGTGAAAATTCAGCCATACGTTTGACACTGTAGGGTGTTTTACAAGCCAACTGAAAGTGGGAAATTCTCGTTTTCATTGGCGGCATGGAAAATTTCCTCTGAATTTTTTTGCCTGCAGAGATTTGGAAAAAAAAGAAAAGAAAAGAAATCAACATCCAGTATATTTTCTATAGCACTAAGAGTAAAGTTTGCCCCATGTCCTTTAGTCATTGAAACACTTGTATACTTGTATACTGTTATAGCATCGTGTCCAAAGACTAGTGCACAACTATTCTAGTTAAAGAGTCATTCTATTTTTGGACTGATTTTCATTTAAAAATAGAAGAATGTTATATGTGCTGGAAATATGAATAATTGTGTCACTTGAGACCTTTAATTGCTGCATTTGAGTGTTACTTTCCTATTTTTCTCAAGATTATTCAATCCTGTCCTTGTCCAGAGGTTTTTGTTTGTTTGTTTTTTGTTTTTACAAAAATTGGTTATAACCAGCAGTAATTTTCAGAGATATATTTTTTTTCCTGGTCTTAATGCAAAACGGCAAACTTAAAACTAGTTTTAGCTTAGTTTTAAATAATCTCCACTCGGATCAAATTTTGAAGAACCCCTTTTCCAATACTTCGGACTGCTTTTATTTCTGTGCATCTTCTTTCACTTTTTTTAAGGGATTCAGCTTACGTTAGTTAATTTAAATGCTGTCATCATGTTCTATTAAAACAATTGCTTTGACTTCTTCCAGTAAAGATCATGCAAATATATTGTTGCACACTTCATTTCCAACAATACATTTACAAATAATCTTTCATTTACAAGCTGAAGGTATTTGTTTAATGACCTTTGAAAGCAGGTAGAAATCAGTTGCTTGAATTTATTATCAGTTGCTTTATATTTATTATTTTTGGCTGGGTAAGGGCCGTACAAAACAAATTTGCAACAGAGGATGAGGGGAAAGGGACCATTTTATTGTCGTTGCTGCTTTCTCGCAAGAATAAACTTTATGATGACTCAAGGGGCATGTTGTCAATTTTGAAGACTAAAGCTGCTTTCCATGTCTTTGTGATCTTTCCTGGTCATTGCATACATTTGCAAATAAGCAGATACCATAGTAATGAACTCTATTGCTTTTTTTTTCTTACATGGGGATTGGGTTTATAAAATAGCTGCCCTTGAAATATATGACTGTTATGAAAACACCAAATAAAAAGACCATACAAAGGAAAGTTGAAAATTATTGATTCTTTTAATGGCATATAATTAAATAAATCAAATATCACTGGTATATAACATTTGAGGATATTGAGATGCTAAGGTCAGGATTTCAGGACATCAAGTGAATTTGCAGATTAATGTAGATATTTATGTCCAAAGAGAGAGTTGCTGTGGAGGAAGCTTTTCAAATATTGGACATTGATTAGAAAAAAATACTTTAGAATAGCAGTCCCCAACCTTTCCAGCTTTGTGGACTGGTGGGGGTGGGTGGGAGGGGGATGGTTCCATGCAAGGTCCACCCACCTTCCATCATGTCTCAGTCACCTATGTTTTCTTGTAGATCTCCTTTGGGAAGCAGCTGTTCTGCCATGTATTTAGGAAGCAGAGTTGGCTGATCTGCCCCTCAGCTTCCCGATACAGTACGGAGCTGCATGGTAGCATCCCAGAAGTAGGCAACACTTCAGAGTGCCTACAATTAATTGTAGCTGCTCCCAAAATGGTGCCTGCTACTGGGGTCTGCTTCCAGGATGGCACCACATGGACTCCAAATAGGAAAGTTGCATGGCAGAGCGGCAATTATCCAAAGGAGCTATACGGAAAAAGTAAGTGAATGAGCTGTGAGGGAGGGATGGGGGGAGGGTTGGGGATACAGCAGGGTAAGAAGCACACCCAAGGCCTGTGGGGACCCAGCGGGGTGGCATGGGGGGAAATTGGGAGGCACTACAGTATCCCTGAAGTTGATTGTAAAGGCAGGCACATTGCCAAGCACCCAAATTTTGTTCTCATGACCATAGCATGCTGCAGCAGCTGTAACTTCAGGCAGTGGGTTGTGCCTTCAGCACTGTCATAATTTCGAACTGCTGAACAAACAGTTGTAAGCCAAAAACTACCTATATGAAAACATGAGAGTATCATAAGTGAGGAGATCGAGAGAACAGATAACCACAGATCATTATCCCCTTTCTTCACAGTCTTAACTTTCTCAGCAGGCTAGTTGGAAAACAGCCACCTTGATCCTACACTGATGTTCTAGCTAGAACTATATTTTCTTCTCCATGCTTTCCTACAGTTACTAATTAAAACTGTCCTTTTTGTCTCAGAAAACTCAGGGTTTAGCAGTGGGGAAATGATTGCTTTTAAGCCCCAGGTAAACAGACAAGGTTAAGCTGATGCGCCGCCTGATAGTTGTGTAGGAAAATCGGACAAGGTTTCCATAATCCATTGTGTATTTCTAAAATTCAGATCTGATTATGGTTTCACCCTTGGTTCAATTTCATGTTACCATGCTAACTGTGGAATAGAATAGTTAGGGGGAACGTGTCAGATCTGTCATCTTCAGCTTTACGTTTTACTGGCATCCTGCCATAAAATGCAAGGGGGAAAAAGGGGACAATGGAATGCAGAGTAGTAAGGATGGGAATGGATATGTCAAGATAAATGGCAGGAGAGGGGTGGCAGGCGTGATGGAAACCAGAGGTGCCAGAACCAGAATACACCAGGACATCAAGGACACCTGGTCTGGGAATGGAATGCAAAATTGCATCGAGTGGTGCCAAATATCCAAGCTGTTCCCAAAACATCTAAGTGGATGGCCATTGGACACTGATGGACTGGTCAATGGGGGAGGGCCAGGAAAAGGGGAAAAGTGTAACCTTTGCATGGGAACATTCAGATCTAACTTCTTTTTTGCTGCAATCACTTAATCATAGTAAAAGAACCTATCCCTTCAACCAAATGGAGTTGAGGATCTTTCTTTCCTAGGGACCTAAGCTGGGGCAGGCCTGACAGAAAGTTTCTTTGGGCCACATTTTAAAATGAACTGATTTGTAGATTCCAGGCTAATACTGTAGTATAATTTTTTGAACTGCAGGCTGCTTAGAACACAATGCAATTTTTAGCTCACACATATACATATACTGAAAAATTCCATTCAAGGGGCATACATAACAAACATATAAGAATAGTACAATTATATATCCATTATTTCATTTTTTTAAGCAAGAAGAGATATAGAAATTGTTCCTCTGTCCCTACCTTTTTAATTGTACGTTTATGTGATAAAGCTTGTCTTTTAGTCTCTTGAAGTAGTCCAGGCAAAAACACAATAATGAATGCCAGTTCTATGTTTATTGTAAGATGACATTAACACAGGGATGGGCAGCTATGGCCCCTTCATGACTTGTGGACTTCAGCTTCCGGACCTCTTGAGCCAGCATAGGGACCATAGTTGCCCACCTCTGCTTGAACAGAATATTGCAAGATTGAAAGTATTTCTCCTCTCCTTTCTTTTTACTCTTCAGAAAAGTAGGGAAGGATCCTTCTAAAAGGTTTCTCACACTTTCTCTCTTTTTGTGGGGCTGAAAAATCTTTTACATGTCAGTTGTCCAGAATGTGTCTCTTCTTAAGTCATTCCCATATATGGTGACATCTAGGATTTGTATAAAGTCTATATTCTTTAGAAACCCTTAGTTAAACTTAGGCTGCTTGGTTGTATCTGCCTATCTACCACATGAGGGGGTCAACTTATTTTCCAAAGCACCTGAAGGAAGGACAAGAGACAATGGATGGAAACTAATCAAGGAGAGAAGCAACCTAGAACTAAGGAGAAATTTCCTAACAGTGAGAACAATTAACCAGGGGAAGAGCTTGCCTTCAGAAGTTGTGGGTGTTCCATCACTGGAGGCTTTTAAGAAGAGACTGGACACCTATTTGTCTGGAATTGTATAGGGTCTCCTGTTTGTGCAGGGGATTGGACTAGAAGACCTCCAAGGTCCCTTCCAACTCTGTTATTTTGTTATTCATTGAGTCTAAAATACGTTTGAACAAATGTATGGATAAAATTTTGAAGAAGTGTGCATTGCTGTAGCATTCATCCCACATTCCAGGAAATGAGCCACTTTACGCTGAAGATAGCCATATCATTTCACAATGAAACTATTGCAGATTCTTCTTCTAGGACAGTGGAACGATAGCTTTGCCTGGGCCTGAGCAGATTATAAATAACTTCTTCAAATGACAGCTGCTACGGTATTTTCTGTTTGTCTCTTCTGTGCTCTTTCTAGGGAAATAAACTTCGTAGCAAATCTAACAAGGAGTGAAGTCTTTTACAACCAACTCTCTCCAAGCTGCTGGCATTTAATAGGGGAGAAGGTTGCAGTAGTGATTCCAGTATACATTACAGATTCACAAAGCAAGTAAGATGGAGCATAACCATTTGAGGCACTATCCCTTCCTACAAAAACCAAGTATTTTATTCTATATACAATATAATGCAGTGGTGCAGGGTTCGTTATGCATGAAAGTTCCCCTGCATTTCCTTCTGAAAGGCTTTTGCTACTGTGAAATGGCACTTGCACACTGTAAGGCAGGGATTCCCAACCAGGGATGTTCGCACCCCATGGGGATGCGAGACGATATTCCAAGTGGTGCGAAAACTTGGGTTTTCAAAATTATAGTGTGTATATGCATAGTTTGTTGCCGTTATTTTGAACTTTTGTAAGGGGTGCAAGAATATATCAGAAGCATTCTAGGGGTGTGGGGTATAGAAAAGGTTGGGAACCGCTGCTGTAACTTCTCAGCTGGACAGGAATCTTTTGAGAGGATGCTCCTTGAAGATGGAAGGAAATGCAAGGCTCCCCTGCTTCCAACATGGTAGTGGTGGTGTTGGGGTGTAGAATAGAGGGCTGGGGGAAGGGTGGCACGCTCATCTTAATACACCATTGTGCAGAATAAAAACAAATGTTTCTATTATACTTTTTTTTAAAAAAAAATATTGTTAACTTACATGCACAAAAATGACCCTATTCAGATATGAGCAATTAATTTCCTTTGGTTATTGTTGAAATCCTGGGATTCCACTCAAAGGTGGGAATGAAAAAAAATCTGTGAAAATGCTGAGAGTGTATAAGAGCTATATTAGGCTAAAGGAAAGAAAAGGAGTCAAAATGTTGGACTTTTGGCATAGAATTGAAATGTGCTTTCACAACAAAGGACGTTCTTCAACGGATGTAAGATTCTTTTTTTTTTTTTCCAAACAAATTTTTATTAATTTTCAAAAAAACAAATATACAAATACAGGCATACATTAATATCAATAACAGCTCGTCTGCACCTAAGGTGCCGGCCGAGCGTCTCAAAAGTTTAGCATCAGTACACCTGATTATTTTATATCTATTTCTACCCACTCACCCACTCCCAATCCCCCCCAGACTTCCCAGAATTGATTACAGGGTTACAAACACCTCATCCCAAGTCAAAATATAAGTACCCAAATTTAAGACAAACAAATATAAACATCCTTTAACTCTAAACATTAAAAAACAATCAAATAAAACTCTAAGCATATGACTAATAATAATCTATCCATCTTCCCCAAATCACACTTAAAATTAATCTTACAAATATGCGGAAATCTTTACCATTTCTTCAAGACTTAAACATAATAATATCCTTAATTATAATAAACATTATAAAATTTACTCATAAGCTAAAAAATATTTATCACTTTCAAACTTTCTCTAAATATAATCTACCCATCATTTCTAAAATTTAAACAACAATAATTTTGCCACTATTATAACGTCAACATCACATTCGTCTTACAAATTATATCCCATATATCCAATCAATTATTTAACAATCTTTAACTAATTTTATAAATTCTCATTATATAAACTCTATTCAAAATAAAACTCCTTGTAACAAACTCCCTTAATCAAATCAATCCTTAACATAATATAAATTCCTTAAAAATATGCGTGTCATCCTTGAGCAGGGGCCATGCTAATCTTCTCTGTATCGTTCCAATTTTAGTATATGTGCTGCCGAAGCGAGCACTCGGATGTAAGATTCTGATCTGACACTCTGTGACAAGAATTCTAAATTATAGAGAACCATTTATTGTCTTAATGCTGGTGTGTGGTTTCCCAGGTAGAAGCCACCATTACCAAGATCTGTCTCCAGCAATCTCCTTTTTGAAAGTGTTTTAGATAGCCTTGAATGAAAACCAAGTCATTTGTGAATACTTTCATCGTGAAGGCTGAAGGCAGGATGGAAACAAAACCATTCTTTTTCTCATTATCCTTTAGTTATTGAAAAACCTTCCAGCCAAAATAAGATGGTTCAAAAACTGTTTTACATTAATGGTTACATATTGCTTCTTTCTTTCATCAAATAAGTGAATAAATCTGACATCTATATTACTGTTGTCTAAAAAACCAGTCTGCAGGTGAGTGCTAATAGAGTAGCTAAACCAAGTCTTCAAAATGTCTGCTATTGAGATCAATGGTATTGTATTGTTTTCTAGCCTAAAAGTGTACTCTGAAATCTTTCAGTAAGACAGATTTATTTCTTAATTTTATTATATACTGCAGGAAGTCTTTAAAGTCATTTGTGTTAACTAAGATAATTATTTTATATCAGTGTTCAAGATGACACAATGGGAATTGTTTTGGAAGATAACATTCCATCAAAGAAGTAAACAATTAAAAAATAAAGTTAAAAAAAATCAAGCAGAATCAAATAAAATTAAGTCCACTTGGTAGTACAGTGAGACTGATGTTTAAGCATTGCTTTAGTCCATAATGAGATTTTTTTTAAAGAGGCAACTGATTTTATTAGAAGATATGGTAGAACTAATGAAAATAAGATGATTAATAATAACTGATCGGTGAAACTATTTAGAAATTATCAAAAGGATAAAGAACAAATTATAAACAATCTATATAATTGTGTGTGTGTGTGTGTGTGTGTGTGTGTATAACTTTGGGGGTTGTATATTTTGAATAGAATAGAGCTGGAAGGGATCTTGGAGGTCTTCTAGTCCAGCCCCCTGCTGAAACTCATTTTGATGGATAGGGCCTATTCTTCAAGTTTGTCAAGATCTTTTTGGATCCTGAGTTTGTCTTCTGGGGTGTTGGCTACTCCTGCCAGTTTGGTATCATCTGCAAATTTGATGAGTTCCCCTTCAATTCCCTCATCTAAGTCATTGATGAAGATTTTGAGTCAATTGTGTTTTTGTTTAAATCATAATTATTGGAGTAGGTTAGAATAATTATAGCAGTTTCAGATACTTGGTCTCTCAGGTACCTATGCTGACAATGAACAATTGCCTTGTGCCAATCCTCATCCTGATGTCCTCCAAGGTGCTCAGTATCAAATCCCATCTTCCTCAGCCAGCCCATCTTCTGTTGATGCTTTCTGGGAAATTTGTAGTTAAAATCTAAATGGTACATAGGGCATCAGATTGAGTAAAGTTCCCCAATAGAAATCAGATTAATATTGCCATTTTTCTGTTTAAATCCCATTCAGGTAGAACACAATATATATCTATTTGTACATGCTGACCTTTCTAAGGCTTGGAACACTGATTAAAATCATCATTCACTGCTTCTTTGGTTTTTTTGCAGTTTGTGTCTGATGATTTGTTGAAAGTAAATTGTTGATGAAAAGCTGAGGCGTTAAGTAAAACACTTTGGTAAACATGGATGAATAAGTGCTATACAGCTGTACTAGAAGGCTTGTGGGGGTAGGAGTGTGTAATCAAAGTGTGAACACATAACTGAGCATGACACATTGCCATGATGCCCGTGCTGCAAAACTCTGTACAAATTCAGAATAGGCCTTTCAACCTCATCCTCTATAAAAATGGCTAATGGCAACAAGTGGATTGGGTGACTCTGAGGAAGTTCTGAAAGCAGATTGTGATTTAATGTGATGTGATATGAAGGGTTTGCTATTTGAAAGGAAATGCCAGCAACTCAGTTTGACAGATTAGGTTGAGACAGAGGGAATGTTTTGATCCCTAGCAAAAAATGGTATCTAAACCATTTAGGATCTTACTTAAGTTTATAGAATTGCCTTTAGAAGGGCAATCACTTCCTTTTTTACAACCCTGTAATCCCTATTAGGGGTAGAGTCGAGGCAACTGGAAAGAGCTGAGTGTTTACTAGCCAGATTCCCTTCCTGATGCCATGTGGAGTTCACAGCAGATTTTTTTTCTTTGTGCCCTAGGAAAGAAACGTCTACCTAGGATTTTGCTCTCAATCTTCTGAGTGGGAGATGAGCATCTTCACCACTAGGCCACCATACTTCTCTGTTTAGAAGGGCAATCACTAAAGATGCTTAACCACTAATTCATTACGCCCAAGGCCGGGCACTGGGAAGATGTATTTTGTGCTATAAATGAGATATACAGTAGCCATTTTACGTGTAAATCATTCTGCTTTTTTAAAAATACGATTTCTTGAGATTTAGTTGAATAGAGCTAATGAAAACCACTCAGCCATATAAGGTACACTGTGATTAATCATAAAGCATTTTGCGTCTTCTTATAACATAGTGGGTCCAATATGCCAATATCCCAGTATTTGCAAACATAGCCAGAATGTTGACACCAAATAGGAGTTATGCAGGGAAGGCAATGACACATGCCTGCATGAGGAGATTTATCCTGCCTACACTGAAGAAGAAATACAGTGATTGTAGAGAAGAGGAGAAGAGGCAAATCGGCATTCACCTTGATATTATAGCCAACTGGGTAATGGTAGATAGTTCAGACTGACAGCCAGATTTAGAAAAAGAATGCTTTTGCCTGGCCACTTATATCAAAGTGGAATTATTTTCTCATGCAGGGAGAACAAAAAGCCAAAACGAAAGCAAGCCTGTTAATCCTTTTTGGGGAATGACAACAACTTGTATGCCTTATCATTAAGGTTTCTCCATTACCCTGACAGCAGTTGGGCAATGAAATGGCAAGACAGCAGTCATCATAGGACAAGAGATCAGCTCAGCTCTAACCCAGTGGTGGCGAACTCTCTGTGGGCACTTCTCTGAACTGCTGGTGGCGGGCTGCGGAACCCCAGAGTGTGCCAGTTGAGGGGCTGGCAGGCTGTGGCTGCTGACGGACACTGTCGACCCCCATGCGCTCGCTGGCCTCTGTGTGCAGGGGCCGATGGTATCAGGCAGCAGCTGCCCCGGCCCCTGCCTTGCCTTGCCCTGAGATAATGGCACCCCCACCCCGCCTCGCCTCACCCCGCAGGACAAGCCTCCTACCCACCACCCCACCTGCCAGAGACCCCCTGGATCTCCCCCAATCCTGCCCAGCCCCCACAGGGGTCCCTCCCCACGAGCAACATCGAGGTGACCACGCTCACCTTGGCCACACTCACCCAGTCTGCGATGACCACCACAGCCACGCCCACCCAGTGGGCCACGCCCACCTGGCACCCGGCAATAAATAAGTGGGTTTTGGGTTGCAGTTTGGGCACTCGGTCTCTAAAAGGTTCGCCATCACTGCTCTAACCCATGCCCCAAATGTTAAAATACAGGCAAGGATGGTGAGGAGAGTCAAATAATTATTAGATTACAGTTGGTGGGAACTCAGAAGGTGTTTGCTGTCGATATAAAAGGATACATTTCTAGCTATTCTCTAGATTCATATGCATCCACTGGAAAAACATGGCAGTTAAGGCAAAACTCCAACGATGAAGGAAATGAATCAGAATCTCTTCTGAGGAAAAAAAAATGGCAAAGCATCAATTGAACTGTACAAACTAAACCAACAGAGCTTTTGGTCTGGTAACTTGAAAAGATCATTGGAACTGGAATTTTTTAAATGCCATAAGGGATCAAAATCGCAGCATCAAAGGTGGAGAGGGATTTTTGGTAGAACATTAAGTGTCAGAAAAAACGAATAGTTCAAAAATTTCAAACGACTTGAAATGTTACAGAAGTTAATACTAACAGCACACTTTGCTAAAGACAGTTAAGACTGAAAAGTGCTACTAAATCCTGGGAACTTCTACAGAGGGGAGGATGGCAAAGAAGTCAAGTTGGGGTTTTGGTAACACAGCTGTGACTATTTTGACATTTTTGCAAATGCTTTTGATACTTCCCTTTAATTTTTTCTTCTGTATAAAAGTTCGTTCTATTTTTTTCCCCTTGTAATTAAAATGTCTCCTTACTAAATAAACAATTTTGGTAGATCTGATTTTTTTTTCCTAAATGTACAAATCCAGCCCTCAGGTTTTGTTTTTTTTTAAAATGCTTCCTCTTTTATTTATTTTTAATTCTAATATATATCACCCTCCATCTCATATGTATGACTCTTCAGTTTACAGAAAATTAAAACAAATCTACAACCAATACAATTTAAAACCAAAACGTCCAGAATAAAAACAAATTAAATATTATAATAAAATACATAAAACTCACAGGCAAGGTTATCCGGTTCATCAAAACAATCTATACAGCCCAGTGGTGGAATTCAAATACCTGAACAACCGATTCTCTTATTCGATGCAGGCCTGGGCCTCTGAGGCCTAGAACGGACTTCCGAAAGTGACATCCATGCACTTCCAATGGGCTGTTCTAGGCCTGGGAGGCCTCCTCCATGCCTCCGAGGCCTAAACTGGACTTCTGGAAGCCATCCAGTTCTCCGAATATAGCAAAATATAGCTACCAGATCTACCGAACTGGTGCGAACTGGCTGAATCCCACCACTGGTACAGCCATTGCATTGGCCCTTCTGGGTCCCAATACTGGTTTGGGCAAAGGAGGATGGGGCCCAGGTGATCGCAATGATATTCCACAGAGCAGGTGCCACATGTCTCACCAGATGACACTCCCTGGCTAACGGGACCTGAAGCATCCCCCTCTTGCCAGATCTTTGGGATGAATAGATGTAACTGGGAAGAAGAGGTCCTTCAAGTAACCCAATCCCATGCCATGTAAGGCTTTTCATTATTCCAGAGGAGAGGAAATATATGCAATCTATTAGGGAAATATAAGAAATTCCCTCCTATCGTTTTGTGATTCAAGGCTACCTACAGAGATAAAAGTCAGAATAATAATTTCCATCTACATGTGGGATTTAGGATGTAAAAAATTGGACCTGGGAAAGCTCATCTCACTTCATGCTCAAGGAACAAGTAGCCTGGTAGTACAAGGGAATCAAACATAATCTTTTCTCAACCAGAGATCAACTTTATGGGGAATATAGCATGTGTTCCATTAAAAAAAAACAAAAACAAATATGTGATTTTAGAATACACACATATAAAATACACCTGTGATTTCAGAATGATCCACAAGGTTTTTCAAGATATCCATCTATGGTTGGTCCTCATTTAACAAACATTCAGTGATTATTCAAACTGGTGAAATGGTAGTTATGTCCTCAGAGTTCAAGCTGGCATAGTGCCCTCTGTGGACCTGTAATCATGATCTGGGTGCTTGGCAGCCAGCCTGGATTTCTGCAACTTCCTGTGGTCACTTGATCATGATCTTCTCTGCTGTTTCCCACAAGCAAAGTAAATGGGAAATCTGATAGGAAATCATAAGTCATAATAACATGAGGTCCTCACTTAATGACTCACATGTTTCCTGCTAACGGTTAATGGGGACTTCCAGAGCTGCCGTTGCTAAGTAGCACAGTCACATGATACCACATTTTGTGACTGCATTGTTTAGCAATGAAAATTCTGCTCCCAATTACTGTAAGTAACTGAGGGCTATCTATATCCTATTGAGTCCTATTAGCAAAAACATAGAATCATAGAGCTGGAAGGGACCTTGGAGATCTTCTAGTCTAATTCCCTGCCGAGGGCAAGAGTCCTTATTCCATCTTGAACAAATAGTTGTTTTCTTGAAAAATTTCAGCAGTGTAGCACCCACAACTCTGAGACCCAAGCTCTTCCATTGACTAATAGTTCTCAGTCTCACTGTCAGGAGCTTTCATCCATTGCTTCTTATCCTGCCCTCAGGTGGAATAAATCAATGTCTATTCCCTGTGATAGCTTTTCATATATTGGAAGACAGTTATTATGTCACCCATGAGCCTTCTCTTTGTTAAGGTTTGCTTGTTTCAGGAGGAAGAGAATTACTTGTGCACAAATAAAACAATGTATACAATTTGCAATTGGCATTCTAAATAAAGTTACTGTTCGTGGGTGAGATTATTTGGGGAGTTTATGTATATTTTTATGTACATCCACGAGTTGGTTCAAATTGAATATTTAGCTCTTGGTAATTTCAGCATTAAATAGTACAGGGGTGTCAAACTCACAACATCACATGACGTGTCACAACGTATCACAACTTTTTCTCCATTGCCGGCAATGGGGTGGGTGTGTTTTCGGCATGACGCACTCCTGAAATAGTAGATTGGGTTTGTGAATGAGTGTCACATTCTATATTCGAGGACTGAGTTATCATGGAATGAACAACCAAACTACACCTATATGAAGGCAGTGGTGGGATTCAGCCAGTTCACACTGGTTCGAGAGAACCGGTAGATAAATTTATCTGAATTCGGAGAACTGGCTGGCTTCTGGAGAACTGGCTAGGCCTTGGAGGCCTCCCAGGCCTAGAACGGCCCACCGGAAGTGCATGATGCCACTTTTGGAAGTCTGTTCTAGACATCGGAGGCCCAGGCCTGCATCACATAATAGAACTGGTTGTTCAGGTATTTGAATCCCACCACTGTATGAAGGGCCTTTACTAGAAGGTAGGAATTTCTTGGCTACCACTCTGAAAACCCCAAGCAAGTAATTGCAAATTAATCTGTACTAAAGTAGCATAAGGGTAGGATCTGTATTCTGTAGTACAGTACTGTAGTTATATATCCCCAAATAACTATGTAAGGGTCCTTTTTGTAGACTTCAGCTCAGTATTCAACACCATCCATTCCTGAAATCCTCCTCTCTAAACTGACTTAGCTGACTACACTTGTGGATAGATTATAAGCTTTCTAACTAATAGGAAGCAGCAGGTGAAGCTAGGGAAAATCACATCGAACACCCATACAATTAGCACAGGAGTCCCCTAGGGCTGTGTGCTCTTTCCATCACTCTTCTCTCTGTATACCAATGACTGCATCTTGAAGGATCCCTCTGTTAAAGTACTGAAGTTTGCAGATGACACAACAGTCACTGGTCTCATTTGAGACAATGAGTCTGCATATAGACAAGAGGTAGATCAACTGGCCCTGTGGCCAGATCAGCCAGAACAATCTGGAACTGAACACTCTTAAAAGTGTAGAGACGATAGCAGATTTTAGAAGAATCTCTCCTATTCTACCACCTTTTACAATATTAGGCAACACAGTATCAACAGTGGAGACCTTCAAGTTTCTAGTTCTGTTATCTCCGAGGACTTGAAATAGACAACCGACATTAGAACCATAGTTAAAAAGGAACAACAAAGGCATCAACTCAGAAAGCTCACCTTGCCCAGGAATCTGCTGATACAATTCTGCAGAGGAATTACTGAGTCTGTCATTTGAACTTCAATAACTGTCTGGGTTGCCACAGAAAATCAAATAGGACAAGTACAGACTTCAACAGATAGGACTGCAGAAAAAACAATCGCAACCAGTTTGCCTTCCATTGGGGATCTGTATACTGCATGAACCAGGAAGGAGGCACATAATCTATTTCAACCTCTCCCCTCAGGACGCCACTATATAGCATTGCCTGACAAAACAACTAGACATAAAGATAGTTCCTTACCCTGTGCCATCATTCTGCTAAACATCTAACTATCACTGTACTGTCTTATGCCTAAAGATATTTACCCATGTAGTAGGCTGTATTGCTATTATCTTTGTCATCTTCTCATCTTTCTCATCTTCTTGTCTTTCCTACTATCTTCTCCTATTGGTTTCTTATGATTTATCAATTGTTGTTTGTAATTTATGATTAACGATTGTAACTATGACCTATGACCTATTACTTGCTGTTTATATGTACACTATGAGCTTATGCACTGGAGACAAATTCCTTGCGTGTCCCATCAAACTTGGCCAATAAAGAATTCTGTTCTGTTCTGTCCTGTTCTGTTCTCTTCCGTTCCGTTCCGTCCCATCCCGTCCCGTCCCGTCCCATCCCATCCCATCCCATCCCATCCCATCCCATCATCTTAAAATGTGACATAGCCAGAGATGTAATTCAAAATCATAGCTGCCTCCTTTTCCTGTCTCCTATGCCAAAGATCTTTCCACTTTACATTTTTCTGTCATCCGATCTATCAGTCCTCTCTGGCATCACTTTTTGCTTCATTAAAAATCTGTCTTATTTTAGTTTTATTTGATAATACTTTTTTCCCTTTCCATGAATAAGCTGTTTCTCAGTATATGTGTACATGTGTGTATAGTGTTAATATCCTGATTCATTACTTTTTTACTTATCTGTATTTTTCCATTATGCTTATCTATATTTTTCCATTCTTGAGATATCTACTAGAATATTTAAAGATTTCTTAATGCCATCAGCTTCGGTAAATAGGAAAAAAAATCTATTTTAGATAACAGGAATCATCTAAGTCAGAATAAATCAGTTAAAAGTTCTATTCAATTTGTTTGAATAGAAATAAAAGACAAAGTTGGCCTACTAATACTGACTTTAATTTTTCATTTATTAAGGATAATTCCTTAGAAAAGATGCTCTTTTCATGTGATGGGAGATCCTTGACTAGCAGACTTCTTGACTACACAGAGGCTATGAGTTTGCCTATGAAAATGCCTTGCTTCCACAGACAATCCTGTATGCACCAAAACACCTCTTTAGAATCAAAATACAAATATGCCTGTGTGAGGGAGGGGCAAGGACATCACACTCATTATGATGTCATCACAGAGCTTATTTGTGCAGCAATTTGATGTATGCCATGTCATTCCAATGTCCCCAGGCTTTCTAATAAACACCTGTGATATCACTTTAGCTGAAGCTTCATTGCATCAGAATGCAACTGTACACACACAAATTTATATATATGGATGGAGCTAAAGAGCTTGAAATAGCTATACTAGTCTCCCTTTAACTCTTTGTCAGCCACAAAATTTTGAATATATATATATATATATATATATATATATATATATATATATATATATATATATATATATATATATATATATATATATATATATATATATATATATATATATATATATAACAAAGAATGGGTATGTCTGGTTGAAAAGAACTAAAAAGTTCAAAATGGCTATTCCAGTTCTCCCATAATTCTTTGTTAGCAATCCAAATTTTGAAAAACACATATAATGTTGCAGTTGTGACTGCTAAGCCTGTGGATGGCTCTAGTTTGAGCTGATACAGGCAAAAAGATTCCTCTCTCCCATATTTGGGCCGACAGGGTGCACCATATATATGACAATCTTTACTCACGAGTAAGTTAACAAAAATATTATACAGATTCTGTCTTTTGAACTTAAGATCTTGTGTTAATGTCAAACCCATTCACTTATAGTTTACAGCATCTGAATGTGATTTTTTTTAAAAAAAATCAAAAGAAAGGAAACAAGGTGCAAGGAGGACAACACAATATATTGTACAAAGGATTTGCTTAAATTTACAAATGAATAGAGTTAGGGTCAAAATTAGAAACTCAAAGTTTCTAGACTCAAATGAAAAAATAGATTTAAATTCTACTATAGATGTACTTCCCCACTCTCATCCATGTTCATCCTTTTGTGTATGACATATGTCCTCCTGCTTTTATGAACCTAACCCAATCACTCGTATGGCTTAGCTTAATTAGAAATGGGACCCATACAGTATATCCAAAATCTTGTTTTGTTACTTAAATTCATTCAACAAAGTC
>NW_015386909.1:555769-558307 GCF_001527695.2 Protobothrops mucrosquamatus | reverse complement strand
AAATGAAAAAATAGATTTAAATTCTACTATAGATGTACTTCCCCACTCTCATCCATGTTCATCCTTTTGTGTATGACATATGTCCTCCTGCTTTTATGAACCTAACCCAATCACTCGTATGGCTTAGCTTAATTAGAAATGGGACCCATACAGTATATCCAAAATCTTGTTTTGTTACTTAAATTCATTCAACAAAGTCTTGGCTGCCACATCTCACATTTATGAATGCAGCGTGACATTTTTACAGCCTCTGGCAATTTTCAGTTTTGTGCTATACCTAATCTTACTGCTGCTTAATGAGCTTACTATCAATTTTTCTGGGATGAAAAATATAACTAACCTCAATTTAGTAGAATTAAGTTGGAGTTCACAGGGCATGTGTAATATTATTACCAGTTTGATCAGAAATTGCCTTGAAAAGAATAATGCATTATTAAAGTTTATACAGTACATCTGATAAATATGGGACATGTAGACACAACACACAAGCACACACATGAAACTGGAATGACGGGTACCCATCATTCCAGTTTCATGTGTGTGTTTGTGTGTTGTGTGTACATGCCCTATATTTATCAGATGTGTAAACTTGAATAATATCTATCCATAGATTTTGGTGGTCTGTGTTGCACACACAGGAACTGTCTGCCCATTTATCCTTTATATCTTAAGAGCCTTGCAGGCATTTTCTTACGTCCTGTTTTCTGCTGTTTTACCTCAACATGGATTCTCCAGAGAAGTACAAATGCTGTTGTGATGACCCATCTTGCCCTTGAGATGCAAAGGATCAAAGAGGTCTTTTATACTGACACAAAGTGGAGAAGAATAAATCCATGTACAGTTCATGCTCTCTTCTCCCGGTTTCTGCTCTGATAAATGGAGAGCAAATGAAGACTCCTTGCTTGGTTCCAGTCCACAGAGAAGCTCAACCCCACCTTCTGGGGCTCTTTTGCACACTGATAAAGGAGAAGCTGATAAAATACGTATAGTCAAGGCCATGGTTTTCCCAGTTGCAATGTATGGCTGTGAAAGTTGGACCATAAGAAAGGCTGAGCACAAAAGAATGGAGGCCTTTGAACTATGGTGCTGGAGAAGACTCCTGCGAGTCCCTTGGATTGCAAGGCGATCAAACCGGTCAGTCCTAGAGGAGATCAACCCTGACTGCTCTTTAGAAGGCCAGATCCAGAAGTTGAAACTCAAGTACTTTGGCAACCTAATGAGAAGGAAGGACCCACTGGAGAAGAGCCTAATGCTGGGAAAGATTGAGGGCAATAGAAGGGGACGACAGAGAATGAGGTGGCTGGATGGAGTCACCGAAGCAGTAAGCGTGAGCTTAAATGGACTCCAGAAGATGGTAGAAGACAGGAAAGCCTGGAGGAACATTGTCCATGGGGTTGCGATGGGTCAGACACGACTTCGCAATTAACAACAACAAAAGACAGGCAGCCTACTTGTGAAGACTTTAGCCAGGAGTTGCCCAAATAGGAAGAAGTGGCTAAAATTGTGTCTTGTTCAAATAACAAGAACCTTCACTAGGCACAGGACTAGGGCAAACATACATGACTGCTCATGAGCAGCTTCAGGGTCAGGTTTAAACACAATCATGTGTACTGAGCAATCATATTATAGTTTAAAAATAAATATTTCATATCAGGAGGGAAGGGGGTAATCCCATCTCATGGGACGTTGTAATTCCTTAGGCTGATTTCTTTTGTGTGGGAAGGGAGTTTTATCTGAAATCATAGTCAGCATGAAGGTTTAAATTCCTTTTCCTTGTACTGTAGGATTCCAGTGATTGCTACACACACACACACACACACACACACACACACACACAAACAAACAAACACACACACTTTGCTAATTTAAAAAAGATTCTATAGAGCAGTGGTATGATTGTTAATCCTTGATGAGCTCCCTCATCCTGGCATGATGGAAACAAGAAGGGTTCTTTGCTTTTCTTTAGCTTTACTATGAATTGTAACTTTCCTCCTTTATGTTCTGCTTTAGCTGATTTCTAATAGCTTCAAACGGCACAATTAAAAGTGATACATTATGAACCAATGCGAGTCATCAACTCTGCTTCTTCAGAAGAAGGTGTTCACTGAAGCAGGGGCTTCTTGGATGGATGTTCTTTGATCATGTGGCTCCTGCTGCCTTGTATTGAAGATTGTAACTGACACGGGTTGAAAAGGATAGCTTTTCCTGTAATTGAAAATGTTCTCTAAAGACATGTCATTGGCAGTCTTCAACTCAACCTAATTTCTTAAACTAAAACAATAAGAAAAAAAACCATTTTCAAATTATCTTTTCTTGATTACAGTGCACGTAGCGATAACAGATTTGGTACAGTATCGACAGGGCACTTAAATGGCTGGTTTCCACGTTCGGTTCTCTGCCATGTTAAAAAAGAGGTCTGAAAGCTGTAGCCCTTCTTCCGTCGCAGTTTTTCAGCAGAGGAAGAAGATGGAAGTGATGATTAGGGGACTGGAGGCTAAAGCATATAAGGAACGGTTGCTGGAATTGGGTATGTCTAGT
>NW_015386909.1:544336-553884 GCF_001527695.2 Protobothrops mucrosquamatus | reverse complement strand
TATTATTATTATTATTATTATTATTATTATTATTATTATTATTATTATTATTATTATTATTATTATTATTATTATTATTATTACATATGTAAGCCAGTAATTTTCAAGTCATGTTCCTGCCAATGTCATGGTTCCTCAGAAGATCGGGGAAATGATCAGTAATATTACCCAGCCTTCCCCTAAAGACAGATGGCCACTTTTGAAGTTAGAAATGTGTGATATGTTCCAAGTTGGCTTTAAATTAACTAGGAAATGCGGCATTTTTTAAAAGAAAGAATTTGGCTCAGATCTCCTTCCATCGGAGAGCTCACAAACTGTTTTCCCATTCTTCGTAATATCCCAGACTTTTTTTTTTCTACCAATCCCCTATCTTCAGGCCCTTTTCACTTTTCTTACTTTTTGAGCTAAGAATAACTGTGACAAAAACAGAGAGCCAACTGGGTGAACGTCAGCCAGGGGGAGAGTTCATGTCTCTGTTTGACCGTGGAGGTCCCCCAAGCGATTTTGAACCAGTTATCTCCCTTCAGTTCAACTTATTCATAGGTTTGTGGGCTCAAATGGGGGAAGCCCTCCCTCAGGGAAAGTGGAACTTACATTTAGTAAATAAAAGTGATCGATGACAATGAGACATGATAAAAAAAAACATTTCTGCATCAGTGAAAATTTAGAAATCATAGCAGTTTTTAAAAATACTTCTAGTCATACAAGAGCAAGTCTGGGGCAAGCCACTGTGAATCTGAAAGAGCTAAAAATGCTCGTTTTCAATTATATGGCTGGCTTCATAGATCTGGAAGGAACTATTCGGAAAAGCTGCGTAGCAATCTGGACTGGAGAGAGAATAAGTTATTCTCAGCCCATTGGGGGCTCACTTAGCACCTGTTGGCACCTCCTTGTACCAAGTACACATCTTTCTGGGATTTCATAAACTCAGCTGCAGGAGGCCAGGAAAATAAATGACTTTTTCAAGGAGAACGCTGCTGTGCTTTCAATCATCTTTTCCCCTTAGAATCTAGATTGCTTTAGAGCTGTACTAATTAAACCAACAAATCCCACCCTTTTATCAGTGCAGGAATCCAAATGAAAGCATCCTTAACAGAAATTGCCTGGCCTCTACTTAAACACATCCTGTGAAAGGAAGTACACTGACTTTCTAGGTTGCTTAATAATTTATGAGATTTTATAGGCTGCTCCAATCTGTTCTGACTCCAGTTTTCTTACTCAACTGCCCTCACTGTTGGGTACTGCCTCTCTGTGAGTCATATCTCCATCAACTGGCTACATCTGGAGAAGATTGAAGGGCTGGCTGAGGAGGGTCTGAAGAGTAAATGATTTTTATGATTCACGGCACGGTTGGAGGTTTGGATTGGATTTGACATTTTTTATCCACTTATCAAGCCCTTCCCAAGGAGTTAGGATAGGCAGAGGTTGTTGTTTGACGGTAATGAAGATATTGTCACAGGATGTAAGTGAAGAAGCAATGGATGGAAACTAGTCAAGGAGAGAAGCAACCTGGAACTGAGGAGAAACTTCCTGATAGTTAGAACAATTAGCCAGTGGAACAACCTGCCTCCAGAAGCAGTGAATGCTCCAACACTGGAAGTTTTTAAGAAGAGACTGGACAGCCATTTGTCTGAAATGGTGTAGGGTCTCCTGCCTGAGCAGGGAGTTGGACGATGACCTCCAAGGTCCCTTCCAACTTTTTATCATCATCATCATCATCATCATCATCATTATTATCATCATCATCATCATCATCATCATCATCATCATCTCCAAGTAAAGCTGACTTTTGCAATTGATTGATGGCGATTTTGTCAATGCTGATGGTATTCCAGGTGTTTTGGGAGACCACCCAAGATCCCTATTATTATTGGTACTTTCTTTGTTTTGTTTTGCCATTAACAGTTCTTCCCACTGCAGTCCTGGGAGCAAAATACAGGAAAACCCCATATGAAACCTAATACTGTCCCTGTGATATGGATACCAAAGAAACCACAGCCCATGGTCTTCTGTATTGCCGGTTCTACAGGGACATTCACCATGATATGATTATATTTTTTTAATTTAAATTTCCAGGGCATTCTGATAGCTTTTATCTGCACCCTCTGTCAAATAATCAAGATAAATTTATTATTCTAAAAATATCAAAATTTTGTATATTATGTGTAATGCCTGCTGTCTCCAGGTACTGCCACATCCACTGTGTAGACTTTTTTGTCCTTCTTATTGGCAGTTGTTAAGTCTCTTAACAACATATTCTTGTCTGTTTGAATTCTAAAATCCTAGAGCACTTTTGTTCTGTTTTCGATGTAAAGGCATTGAGACGAGGCAGGAGTAACAACAGTCTTCTCTTTATTTAATCTCCAACAGAACTAACACAAAATGGCACGGATTCCTTTTATACCCCTTTGCAAGGACAGTGTCAACCAATCAAATGCAACGGATTCTCCCACCTTGCGCATGCACAATAGGCTGAAGACAGCCTGTCTGGTCCCGGGCAACCACGTGGTCTGCCTGGGCCTCTCTGCAGCTTCCTGCACCTGCTGAGTCACTCAGCAGGCCCAGGACATAAAAACTTTAGCTTCTTAATTTTCAATTACTTTGTCTATCTTTTGGCCCCATTGGTTCTTGCTTTCAGGTAAATAGTATTTTTTGCAGATTTTCCATTGCACCATTGTTTCTACTTTGTCATGACATTGTTTGTAATCCGTATGTGCGATCTTCTTGCATCAGGTAACTATGTAGCCTTCAGCTTCTTTGCAGAGGTGACATTTAGTATCTGTGGCTATCTTCTCAATTCTGGCTTTATACATATTTGTTCTTAATGCTTCATCTTATGCAGCCAGAATTAGCCCCTCAGTCTCTTTCTTCAGCTTTTCTGTTCTTAGCCATTGCCGGATCTTGTTATCTTTTTAATGTACTGACCATGCAAAAGTTTGCGTTGACTTTTTTCTATTCTTTACTTGGTCTTTCTTGTAAGCCTGTTTGGTCTCTCCATTACTCAGTAAGCCTTCCTGGCATATTAGATTCAGTGCAACTTCTTCATTGTCCTTCAGATATTCTTCCAGTGACCTTTTTTCTTCTTCAACTGTCTGCTGTACTTGCAACATTTTACACCCATCCCTTTTTCCTTGGTAAGTAGAGTCTGTCTACATGTCTGCATGGATGAAGATCATGATTCGTTGTCATTATTTTTCTGCCCTTCCTATCTAGGGATTTTCTGTGTGAGTCCAGTTCGCCATTCTAGCTGGGTATCTAATTCCTTCAGTTACTTTTACACACACACACACATACACACACACAGAGAGAGAGAGAGAGAGAGAGAGAGAGAGAGAGAGAGAGAGAGAGAGAGAGAGAGAGAGAGAGAGAGAGAGAGAGAGAGAGAGAGAGAGAGAGAGTATTGAGCAGCAATTCCATTTCAGATGGTGTTTCTCTATATAGCTTCATATTGTCCTTGTATAGGAGTGAATTAACCTGTAAAATATTTTTCATGTTTGATAGCCTTGGTCTGATTTGTTCAATATTGTTGACAGAGGAATCAGTGCAATGACAAACAGTAGTGACGATAGTGAGTCTTCTTGAAAGGTTCCTCTTTCGATATTAACCTCTCCCAGTCTCTCACCATTGACCAGCAACGATTTCTCCTATTGTTACACAACACTTCTGATCTTTCCATTGATTCTTGTTTTTTCCAGGCACTTGATTATTCAATATTCGGCAGAGAGTTGAATGCCTTCTTGTAATCAATCCAAGCTATATTTAAGTTGGTCTTCCTTCTCTTGCAGTTTTACAAAATCATTTTGTCAGTTAGGAGCTGATCTTTTATTCCTATGTTGTGTGAGTGTTTTCTTTCGGCTAGGGCAGGGGTCTGCAACCTTGACAACACAAGTCTTAAAGTTGTCAAGGTTGCAGACCCCTGTGGCTAGGGGGAAAGAGCTTGGATGTGTTGGACTGGATCAGCTACCACACCAATTATGGTAGCAATTTGAAAGTTGTTGGCATGAAGATAATTGGTCTGTAGTTTCCCAGTGTTGACCCTTCATTTGGACCTTGCATAGATTTTGCTAGGTGTTAACCCATTCTCAATTTTACATCAATTCTCAAACTTCCTTGCTACTTTCGCCATCTTTTCTGTTGTTATTACAACTTTTTCTCATTTGAACTTCTTTATTCTTATCTACCTCTTTTATCCAAGCTGCGTTTTTGTTGTATTTTTTCGGGTTGTCCCATAGCTGCGGCCAAAACTGCAGACATTTTTCTTTGCATACTTCATAGTTCCTCTTCTTCCTTTTCTACAATTTTAAATTTAACATAGGTTAGTTGGAGGAAAGAAATATAAAGCTCATTCCTCATGTTTAGCATCCTTATTCTCCAACATGCAAACTGAAAAAATGCTTCATACACACACACACACACACACACACACACAGTGCTTTTTTTGTAAAAAAAAAAAAAAAAGGTGCCGGAACTCACACATGTCATACAACCCGCCTTGCCTACGCTACAAGGTTCCATCCAAAAAAGGTGCCGGAACTCCGTTCTGGGCATTCTATGACAAAAAAAGCCCTGTATATATATATTATTGATTTTTTTAAAAACTAACAACCTGGTGCTTAGTAAACAGCATGTTGTCTGGGTTCACATTTCACAACAATCAATAATAGTCAATTTCTATCATATCATACTCTACGTAACAGCTTTTCTTGATTTTCTCTTCTTCCCATTTTGTTCTCTTTTGCAAACATTAGATTACTAACAGTTCTTAGTATTTTAGTAACAAAGAGGTTAAATATAAATATTTTTCTAACATTTATCCAATTAGTAATAGCATCAATATAGAACTTCTTTTCTAGTTAGTCTTCTTGGTTGTGTTATATGTGCTGTTTTCAACATTCTCATTTAGATTTTTATCTGTTAAGATTTTCTCAAAATTGATTTACAGTTAACGTTTCCCCTCACAATAATCCTCCCAACAATTACATTTCTCATATCATAAAAAAATAATATAATACTACTCAGAATAAGAAAGAAGAAAAAGAGAAAGAAAAACATCTCTCTCTCAATCTAAAATTCAATGCTTCCTTCAGTCTGGTCTGCTTCAGTCTACAATGCCTACAGGCAGTGACTTGTTAAGAGTTGCTAATTAATCTAACTTAAATCTTTAAACTATGTGGTTTATAGTTAGTTGGACATTTCAGTTGATCCTATTTAGCAGGGCTCTGGGACTTTCAGAGTTGATAAAAATCTGGTCACTCTTCTTTTTTTTAAAAAAAACCTGGTTACTGCCATTAATTATTTTGACATATTAAGAAATGCTTTATTTAAAAATTAGTCTTCTTCATAGTGAGTTCCATTCAATGAAGTTCTCTTGAAAGCAGAATGGAAAGGTTGCAATGTTTCCAGGTATGATTTAAAAAGCCAAGATGGCACCTGCAATCAGAGATCCATTTTTTTTATGTGTGATGCACATAAAAAAAAAAAGGTGGGACTAAATTTACATTGCTGAAGCTGTCCTGGATGTATCACCCATCTGAATCCCAACTAGCCTCAACTTGCTTAGTTTTCATGCTCAGAGAAGGTCATTGAGGGACGTGTGTGTGTGTGTGTGTGTGTGTGTGTGTATGTCTATATATTTATACAAAGAAAAAAAGAAATCTAATCAAAAAAAAGGAAAAACTACAAGAAAAGAAAAAAAAACAGTTGAAGAAAAATAGAAAAAAGAAAGATCTAAAGAACTGGCTTCCAATATTTTTACAGCAATTATAAGTACAAATATATTTTAAACTTTCAAAGGTTACATGTGACTCTCTTCTTTCTGTAAACTATTGAGTCAAATCATCAAAACGATAAATCACAAGTTCATTTTTCTCATTTTTACACAAAAAAGTCCATAAGAGACTTTCAGGCACCAACATCCCAAGCTGAATTGCTAATGCTACACTTCCCCCCAAAAACATTAAATAAATAGAAAAGGGGGGGGGGAAGAGCTCACTTTGCACAGTGCTGCTTAAAGTATTATCTGCCAGATCATTGTATTAAAACATTAAATTTCCCATTGCTGCAAATCTACAATACATGAATAGAATTTGTGCTGGTAAAGGAGCTTTGATAACAAGATTATGTTACAATAAATTTTAGCTTATGCACAAGTTCATGTTTCAAATTAGTTTTCACCTGTTGCNAGAACCAGGAACACAACAACTCGCAAAGGAACAATTAAGGATGCGAAACAAGAAGACTATCTGGGCCCGGTCACGAGATCGAGGAGCCGGGTGCAAAAGGCACCACTCCCATAAAAACAGCCACCCACTGATGGTTAGCCACCCTGACGAAGCCGGCAGGAGGCCGGCGAAAGCTAGGTGCTTTTAAATTGTAAATAAATGTACTGACCATGCAAAAGTTTGTGTTGTCTTTTTTCTATTCTTTACTTGGTCTTTCTTGTAAGCCTGTTTGGTCTCTCCATTACTCAGTAAGCCTTCCTGGCATATTAGATTCAGTGCAACTTCTTCATTGTCCTTCAGATATTCTTCCAGTGACCTTTTTTCTTCTTCAACTGTCTGCTGTACTTGCAACATTTTACACCCATCCCTTTTTCCTTGGTAAGTAGAGTCTGTCTACATGTCTGCATGGATGAAGATCATGATTCGTTGTCATTATTTTTCTGCCCTTCCTATCTAGGATTTTTCTGTGTGAGTCCAGTTCGCCATTCTAGCTGGGTATCTAATTCCTTCAGTTACTTTTACACACACACACACACACACACACACACACACACACACACACACACACACACACACACACACACACAGAGAGAGAGAGAGAGAGAGAGAGAGAGAGAGAGAGAGAGAGAGAGAGAGAGAGAGAGAGAGAGAGAGAGTATTGAGCAGCAATTCCATTTCAGATAGTGTTTCTCTATATAGCTTCATATTGTCCTTGTATAGGAGTGAATTAACCTGGAAAATATTTTTCATGTTTGATAGCCTTGGTCTGATTTGTTCAATATTGTTGACAGAGGAATCAGTGCAATGACAAACAGTAGTGACGATAGTGAGTCTTCTTGAAAGGTTCCTCTTTCGATATTAACCTCTCCCAGTCTCTCACCATTGACCAGCAATGATGTCTCCTATTGTTACACAAAGCTTCTGATCTTTCTATTGATTCTTGTTTTTTCCTGGCACTTGATTATTCAATATTCGGCAGAGAGTTGAATGCCTTCTTGTAATCAATCCAAGCTATATTTAAGTTGGTCTTCCTTCTCTTGCAGTTTTACAAAATCATTTTGTCAGTTAGGAGCTGATCTTTTGTTCCTATGTTGTGTGAGTGTTTTCTTTTGGCTAGGGCAGGGGTCTGCAACCTTGACAACTTTAAGACTTGTGGACTTCAGCTCCCAGAATTCTGGGAGCTGAAGTCCACAAGTCTTAAAGTTGTCAAAGTTGCAGATCCCTGTGGCTAGGGGGAAAGAGCTTGGATGTGTTGGACTGGATCAGCTACCACACCAATTATGGTAGCAGTTTGAAAGTTGTTGGCATGAAGATAATTGGTTTGTAGTTTCCCAGTGTTGCCCCTTCATTTGGACCTTGCATAGATTTTGCTAGGTGTTAACCCATTCTCAATTTTACATCAATTCTCAAACTTCCTTGTTACTTTCGCTATCTTTTCTGTTGTTATTACAACTTTTTTTCATTTGAACTTCTTTATTCTTATCTCCGTCTTTTATCCAAGCTGCATTTTTGTTGTATTTTTTCGGGTTGTCCCATAGCTGCGGCCAAAACTGCAGACATTTTTCTTTGCATACATCATAGTTCCTCTTCTTCCATTTCTACAATTTTAAATTTAACATAGGTTAGTTGGAGGAAAGAAATATAAAGCTCATTCCTGATGTTTAGGAAAAGCATCCTTATTCTCCAACATGCAAACTGACAAAATGTTTCATTTATATATATATATATCAATAATATATATATTATTGATTTTTTTAAAAACTAACAACCTGGTGTTTAGTAAAAAGCATGTTGTCTGGGTTCACATTTCACAACAATCAATAATAGTCAATTTCTATCATATCATACTCTACGTAACAGCTTTCCTTGAATTTCTCTTCTTCCCATTTTGTTCTCTTTTGCAAACATTAGATTACTAACAGTTCTTAGTATTTTAGTAACAAAGAGGTTAAATATAAATATTTTTCTAACATTTATCCAATTAGTAATAGCATCAATATAGAACTTCTTTTCTAGTTAGTTTTCTTGGTTGTGTTATATGTGCTGTTTTCAACATTCTCATTTAGATTTTTATCTGTTAAAATTTTCTCAAAATTGATTTACAGTTAATGTTTCCCCTCCCAATAATCCTCCCAACAATTTCTCATATCATAAAAAAATAATATAATACTACTCAGAATAAGAAAGAAGAAAAAGAGAAAGAAAAACATCTCTCTCTCAATCTAAAATTCAATGCTTCCTTCAGTCTGGTCTGCTTCAGTCTACAATGCCTACAGGCAGGGACTTGTTAAGAGTTGCTAATTAATCTAACTTAAATCTTTAAACTATGTGGTTTATAGTTAGTTGGACATTTCAGTTGATCCTATTTAGCAGGGCTCTGGGATTTTCAGAGTTGATAAAAATCTGGTCACTCTTCTTTTTTTGAAAAAAAACCTGGTTACTGCCATTAATCATTTTGACATATTAAGAAATGCTTTATTTAAAAATTAGTCTTCTTCATAGTGAGTTCCATTCAATGACGTTCTCTTGAAAGCAGAATGGAAAGGTTGCAATGTCTCCAGGTATGATTTAAAAAGCCAAGATGGCACCTGCAATCAGAGATCCATTTTTTTTATGTGTGATGCATATAAAAAAAAAAAAGGTGGGACTAAATTTACATTGTTGAAGCTGTCCTGGATGTATCACCCAACTGAATCCCAACTAGCCTCAACTTGCTTAGTTTTCATGCTCAGAGAAGGTCATTGAGGGACGTGTGTGTGTGTGTGTGTATGTCTATATATTTATACAAAGAAAAAAAAGAAATCTAATCAAAGAAAAAGGAAAAACTACAAGAAAAGAAAAAAACAGTTGAAGAAAAATAGAAAAAAGAAAGATCTAAAGAACTGGCTTCCAATATTTTTTACAGCAATTATAAGTACAAATATATTTTAAACTTTCAAAGGTTACATGTGACTCTCTTCTTTCTGTAAACTATTGAGTCAAATCATCAAAACCATAAATCACAAGTTCATTTTTCTCATTTTTACACAAAAAAGTCCATAAGAGACTTTCAGGCACCAACATCCCAAGCTGAATTGCTAATGGTACACTTCCCCCAAAAAACATTAAATAAATAGAAAGGAGGGGGAAAGAGCTCACTTTGCACAGTGCTGCTTAAAGTATTATCTGCCAGATCATTGTATTAAAACATTAAATTTCCCATTGCTGCAAATCTACAATACATGAATAGAATTTGTGCTGGTAAAGGAGCTTTGATAACAAGATTATGTTACAATAAATTTTAGCTTATGCACAAGTTCATGTTTCAAATTAGTTTTCACCTGTTGC
>NW_015386909.1:538386-543477 GCF_001527695.2 Protobothrops mucrosquamatus | reverse complement strand
CATCTTCATCAATGATTTGGATGACGAGATAGATGGGGAACTCATCAAATTTGCGGATGACACCAAGCTGGCAGGAATAGCCAACACTCCAGAAGACAGGCTTAAGATACAGGAGGACCTGGACAGACTTGAACACTGGGCGCTATCTAACAAAATGAAATTCAATGGTGAAAAAAGTAAGGTTCTACATTTAGGCAAGAAAAACCAAACGTATAGATATAGTATAGGGGGTACCTTGCTCAATATTAGTAACTGTGAGAGGGATCTCGGAGTCCTAGTGGACAATCACTTAAATATGAGCCAGCAGAGTGCTGAAGCTGCCAAAAAAACCAACACAGTGCTAGGCTGCATTAACAGAGGGATAGAATCAAGATCACGTGAAGTATTAATACCACTTTACAATGCCTTAGTACGACCACACTTGGAATACTGCATCCAGTTTTGGTCACCACGATGTAAAAAAGATGTTGAGACTCTAGAAAGAGTACAGAGAACAAAGATGATCAGGGGACTGGAGGCTAAAGCATATAAGGAATGGTTGCTGGAATTGGGTATGTCTAGTTTAATGAAGAGAAGGACGAGGGGGGACATGATAGTAGTGTTCCAATATGTCAGGGGCTGCCACAAAGAAGAGGGAGTCAAGCTATTTTCCAAAGCGCCTGAAGGCAGGACAAGAAGCAATGAATGGAGACTAATCAAGGAGAGAAGCAACCTAGAACTAAGGAGAAACTTCCTGACAGTTAGAACAATTAACCAGTGGAACAACCTGCCTCCAGAAGCGGTGAATGCTCCAACACTGGAAGCTTTTAAGAAGAGACTGGACAGCCATTTGTCCAAAATGATGTAGGGTTTCCTGCAGGGGGTTGGATTCGATGACCTCCAAGGTCCTTTCCAACTTTATTACTATTACTATTATTATTATTATTATTATTATTATTATTATTATTATTATTATTATTATTATTATTATTACTATTATTATTATGCAAACTATAACCTTGATGTTTTGCAATCCTAACTCCGGGTGTAAACCTCCACTGTATAGCCTATGTGCAATGGACAGCATAACTGTTAAAAACTTAGATCTTCTCTAATGAATTATGATCCTTATAAATACAGAGCTAGCACCATTGAGCTCTGGCTTTAGCATTAAATATCTTTAGGGCTGCTGATAAATGCTGTCTCCCTGTGGTCCTGTAAAATCTAAGAATAGCAATCTAAGTAATCTCCATTATATTTTTCAAGTATCCCTTCCACGAACTAGATTCCTGGAAAACAGACTTCGAATATTTAAAAAGCTTCACCTGTTGTGTATGATTCCTGTTCAAATTTCACTTGTAAACTTAGAATGCTAGGTGAAGAGTAACAGCTTTGCCTCGGATGATTAATGACTACTAGGAAGTGATGGCTAGAAGGATTCCCTGCAGGCTCATTAGGGTTCCTAAAAAAGCTGTCAGAACATCCAAATACAGGAACGTGGAAAGGTGCTTATTGGCTAATCGATTGGATGCTAAGAATGCATGTAATCTTTTGAAATTTATTGATTTTCAAGGGTAACAAAAACAGCATTTAGTATATATGTGGAGCGGGTGTTCATCTTAAATGTTCATTTTCCTTGCAATGGGACCACGTGCAAGATGGAAGAAAAGGAGAAGCAAACAAGGTGGAAAGCACTTGGGGCAGCAGTCCTTGTTCTACTTTAAAATATTTACAAAGAAAGAGAAGATGATAAAGGAAACAGAAGGAAATGTGTTGTAGCCATTTGATTTCAAAAATGAAGAATCGAAGAAAATAAGCTTTGAATTAAGGTGACCAACCGTCCTCCTTTAGGGAGGACAGTCCTCCTTTTGTAGGTTCTGTCCTCCCTTGAAAAGTGTCCTCCTACATGTCCTCCTTTTCGATATTTGAAGACTAATCTGCAGGGCTTTTTTTTCCCTCATAGAATGTCAGAACAGCGTTCCGGCACCATTTTTGATGGTTTTTTTTTCAACTTTTGCATGAACTGTGTTACTCTCCCTATTGGCTTTCGAAAGCCGATAGGAATTGCTGCTGAGCGCGCCAAAACACCCGGCTGGCAAACTTTGCCCATGTAAGTTTGGTCTGATACCCCTCAGCCCATTTAAGCATGTCCTTAAGGCTGTGTACCAGTTTCATACAATTCTTTGATTTTATGGGAATTTAATTCTTGTTTAATTGAAGGTATAGTGAAAACATGGCAATCTGGACTCAAAGTAATTGAGTCCAGATTGCCACGTTTCCACTATTCTTGGGGTGGTGGATTTCAGTTCAACAAGAACTAAATCCCATAAAAATAGATTCTCAGAAATTATTCTTAAATTCTCAAAATAGATTTTGTTCTGTTGTTCAATCTCCCTCTCCAGTCCTGCTTTCTTCTTCAACAATTTAAAAGGAACCATCTGGATATATTTTATTTTGCCTCTCTGTAGCATGCATGTGCGCGCATGCGTGCGCGCACGCACACACACACACACAGTACAAGCTAATCATTGACTAAGAGATACTTTTATTAAACTCCCTACAGCTGAGATAATAGCAAACACAGAGGACATTAATGAGGTCCCTCTTATTCTGTCTAGCAAAAAAATGCTAGTGTATAATGGCTCTGGGGTGGTTTAAGGTCTCCTGGGGATTGTGAACAAATAATGATAGATCAGGAGTTCTTGTCCCATTCTGAGTGTTCATCCTGTATGTTGGAAGTCTTAAGTCTGCAGAGAGTAAAATGAAAAAAAAAGTCTCAAGTGTCTCTATTTAGTCCTTCTCTGAAAGTAAGCAAAGAATCAGGAGAAATATTATGCCTAGACAAACTATATGTAAATAATAACTGTTATTTTTGCTTCTAAATAAACAAGGTAAACAGCATTAAAGCATGCTTCTATATGTCTATACACTCAGACTTTGAAGCAATTGACTGTTGTAATGCTTCTAAGTAGGGATGTATAAAATTACGACCATAGCAGACTTTGTCTTTATATCTTTTACCTTCATAAATATTCTTGTGATGTCTTTGCAGATAGGGTTTTGTTGTTGTTGTTGTTGTTTGTTTGCTTCTCACTTTAGTGAAAAGCAGCAGGCCACAGACATTTCCTTGCATTTGGACATATGCTACTATTTTACTAATGCAATGGAGAGCTTGAATGAGATTAATGAAGGAAAATGTGCATAGCATTTTTATCAGGTTCGTGTCAGTCTGAACGCCAGGAACACTGTTCCACACAATTTTAAATAAATGATTTAGGTGAGAGAGAAATATTGAACGAGATGCCAGTCTGAAAGCTAGCTGGCATATTCTCATTTTGGGATGATGAAAGCGGCAATAAACTGGATCTTGGATGAGAAGTATATTAATCATCCAGGATTGGCCCTAATACTAGGTATACACACAATGAAGGTGTGTTCTCTAATCGTGTTCTATACTTTTAAAATGGGTTTTAGATTTTTTTAAAAAGATTGAGCAATATAAAATATGTAGAAATAGTGGCAGATAATATCTGCAGGTGTTGTAAAAATGCTAATGCATGAATTACAATATTTTAGTCAAGGGAAATCCTTTGTTTGAATTTCATAATCATTATGATGAATTCAATGGGTAGCCTTCAACAATTTCTGAGTGCTCTATCCAATCTTTTGAACAAAGAACACGTAGCAGTGCCTTGAGTGTGTCACTAGCTAGACTACTGCTGCCCCGGTCATGCTTAGCAGATGCCATCCCACTCCCCGCCCCATCCATTTTGTTAGCTATCTGAGGGGCTGCTTATGCCAAATATGTCTTAAGCCAGGGGTCTTCAAACTTGGTCCTTTTATGACTTGTGGACTTCAACTCCCAGAATTCTTCAGCCAGCGTGCCTGGCTGAGGAATTCTGGCAGTTGAAGTCCACAAGTCATAAAAGGGCCAAGTTTGAAGACCCCTGGCTTAAGCATTCTGAATTTTCAAAGCGCTGTATAAATACTTAGCAGTAAAATAATTTAAAGTAAAAACTATGAACTATGACAGGAAAAATCCTAAAATTTAATCTCTATCTTCCTTTTTTTTAATTATAATTATAATGCAGTGTTTTTCCATTCTGAATGATGGTAGATAAAATGATTGCTGTTTATATTACATTTGATTTATAGGAGTAAGGCTGAATGCATCCAATTTAATTCTATTGACTTTCCCTAGATTAATCAACTAATAGATGTTTTCCATCTTCCGGTTGCCCCGGTTGCATAAAGCAAATTGACTTGTAATTTTAAAAAATGCAATAGGAACTGTTGATAGCAAACCAGAAACATTATGTTCAGTCTTAGTAAAGATGACTGGGAGATGCAGCAGAACAAAAACAAGCAATGCATGGAACTCAGAACAAATGTTAGGCTGCCTCTCATGCTATGACATTTAAAAGCAAGGAATGTCTTCCCAGGAAATCATACTGAGTTTTCTCAATAAAGTTTGATTAGATGGTATGACAAAGCAAGGTCATACAAAAGTAGGGGCTGATGAGATAGCTGTTCTCTCTATTTTTTAAAATATATATATATATGTGGGCAACCTAATTCAGATTTAGCAGTAAATACATTTCTTACTGGGGGCACAATGGCTCAGTGGTTAAGGAGATGCGATGGTTCGGTGATCAAAGATGCAGAACTTATCAGCTGCAAAGCTGACAGCTGAGGTTTGAGACCTGAGTGCTGTGTAATGGGGTGAGCTCCCACTACTTGCCCCAGATCCTGCCCACCTAGCAGTTTAAAAGTATGCAAACGCAAGTAGATAAATAGGTACCATCTCAGTGGGAAGGTAATAGTGTTCCATATGCCTCGGTGTATAGTCATGCTGGCCACATGACCAGAGAAAGGACTTTAGCAATGCTGAAGTTCGACATGACTAGACAGAGGAAACCTTTATTTTTACCTTTATGTTTCTTATATTTTTCAAATACCGATCTGTCAAGCATGTAAATGCTTTATTCTTCAGCAGTCAATGCCAAATATCTGTATTTGTATGTAAATGTGTATTCATTATGCATTGATATCCGCAGTGATTGGTGAAAGAAAATGTTAGAGAATTTTAATTTCTCTATTGGTGAAAAATAA
>NW_015386909.1:473871-537561 GCF_001527695.2 Protobothrops mucrosquamatus | reverse complement strand
GCTCGGGCAGGGTCGCCTAGGAAACGGGCCAGGGGCGCGCCGACCGAGCCTCCCTATGGCCGCGGTTGTGAGCCAGGCAGGGGCAGAGAGCTGCGAGTGCGAGCGCGCCCCCCCAGATGTTGCGCCCGGTGCGGCCGGCCCGGAAAAAGGTGCCGGAACGCGGTTCCGCCGCGTTCCGGCTGAAAAAAAGCCCTGCTTAGCAGTAAAATAATTTAAAGTAAAAACTATGAACTATGACAGGAAAAATCCTAAAATTTAATCTCTATCTTCCTTTTTTTTTTAATTATAATTATAATGCAGTGTTTTTCCATTCTGAATGATGGTAGATAAAATGATTGCTGTTTATATTACATTTGATTTATAGGAGTAAGGCTGAATGCATCCAATTTAATTCTATTGACTTTCCCTAGATTAATCAACTAATAGATGTTTTCCATCTTCCGGTTGCCCCGGTTGCATAAAGCAAATTGACTTGTAATTTAAAAAAATGCAATAGGAACTGTTGATAGCAAACCAGAAACATTATGTTCAGTCTTAGTAAAGATGACTGGGAGATGCAGCAGAACAAAAACAAGCAATGCATGGAACTCAGAACAGATGTTAGGCTGCCTCTCATGCTATGACATTTAAAAGCAAGGAATGTCTTCCCAGGAAATCATACTGAGTTTTCTCAATAAAGTTTGATTAGATGGTATGACAAAGCAAGGTCATACAAAAGTAGGGGCTGATGAGATAGCTGTTCTCTCTATTTTTTAAAATATATATATATATGTGGGCAACCTAATTCAGATTTAGCAGTAAATACATTTCTTACTGGGGGCACAATGGCTCAGTGGTTAAGGAGATGCGATGGTTCGGTGATCAAAGATGCAGAACTTATCAGCTGCAAAGCTGACAGCTGAGGTTTGAGACCTGCTGTGCTGAGACCTGAGTGCTGTGTAATGGGGTGAGCTCCCACTATTTGCCCCAGATCCTGCCCACCTAGCAGTTTAAAAGTATGCAAACGCAAGTAGATAAATAGGTACCATCTCAGTGGGAAGGTAATAGTGTTCCGTATGCCTCGGTGTATAGTCATGCTGGCCACATGACCAGAGAAAGGTCTTTAGCAATGCTGAAGTTTGACATGACTAGACAGAAGAAACCTTTATTTTTACCTTTATGTTTCTTATATTTTTCAAATACCGATCTGTCAAGCATGTAAATGCTTTATTCTTCAGCAGTCAATGCCAAATATCTGTATTTGTATGTAAATGTGTATTCATTATGCATTGATATCCGCAGTGATTGGTGAAAGAAAATGTTAGAGAATTTTAATTTCTCTATTGGTGAAAAATAAATCAGAAGCTCTCACAGTTGACTGCATTTAGCTGATTCAAACAACTCCTTTATATTCATATCAAAATATTTACAATACCATACATTCTTCTTTACAGCATCATAGCACAATGAAGACTTCTTACAGAGAGACACAGAGACAGACCCGAGACTGGACGAATCCAGCTCCTAACTCAATACCCTTTTGCACAGACTCAGTAGCACTTTCTTCACATTGGCTGACTGAGTTACCACATGACTCTTCCTGCTCATGAATATTCCAACAGAAAAGTTATAAAGCATGCATTGGGATGTCATAATGCAAATTCCGCCAATGCACAATACACATTCAGGGTATTGTACATTTTTCACCCAAATTCATCCCTGATTCTTCCATTGTCACTATTCACTGGAGCCAGACATGAGCTGTTGTCAATCTCTGGGTTCCTACTTTCATATGTAGCCTTTCTATGGCATGGAGCTTCTTCCCAGAGATATTTGCCCATCTTGCTAGATCCATTGGGAGAGGCATGCTCTGAGACAGAGTCCATCTGACATCCAGACCCAGGAAGAGACCTTTTCTTGTTGTGATGCCCACCTTCCGGAACACTATGCAGTAGCATTCATAATCTTAAAATGAATGATGCAGGGCTGTTCTTCTTAATATGGTTCTCAATTACGCATCAGGACAGCTCCTTTTCTGCTCTTCTCTGCATTTTGAGATCTCAGTTCTAAGCTAGGTGCCAACATCCCATTTGGGGTCTAATTAATAGTATCCTCTACTACTTGCTACTGTTTTTTAAATTGTATAATCTCCATGTCATGGAGTGGATGATTATAATACCGAAATAATTGGTAACCCTTGCCCATTGCTTCTCTGCTTCTATCTCCCCCCCCACACACACACATACACACCTTACAGACATTTTCAAGGAAAAGACAAGGCCATCCAGATTAAGTGCAAGTCTGCTGTGTAAGTGATTTGCAAATTGCAACTTAAATAATCAGTTTCCAGCTGGTATCTCACAAAGACATATAGTAGAGGACAAATTTCAGTGCCATGGAACAGACATTCCATTTGTGTCAGGATTTGGTAAAAGAGATATATAGTAGATACAATAGAATATTTCTCCAAAACAATGTCTTTACCTAAGCAATTATGTAGGAATAACAGACAGCCATTATCTATTGACAATATTTTATTGGCATCTCTGAAATGGATAGCACTTAGTTGTGCATAATCTAATGCAACAGTCACTCTACATTCACTTTGCACAAAGAATAAAACATTGCCGAGATAGTTGGGTCATATAATATTAGGAGCAAAGAGAATAAATATAAAATATTAGTGTTCTTTCTTTCTTTCTTTTTTTACTAAGCCTAGTCTTTAAAAAGCACAGGATTAACTAAAGGTTTTCAACTGTTGATTGAAAAGTTACATCAACACTATCAGGATGAGTGGAAAGCTTTGTTTCAAGAAAATAACCATAGGAGAAAGCCATTTAGCATCTAAGTTATGCTGTTTTTTTGTCTCCTTGTCAGAAAGAGTGGCAGAATTATGTAGTATTAAAAGTCTGTTTTAGCAGCTCACAATCTGAACATCTTCTAAAAATGACTCCAATTAAAACAATTCTTTATTACTGTCTCTTTCTCCCTTTATTAGGCCTCAATAAGACACATATTTTTTTTATTCAAATCATTCACTTGAGATATTATTTGGAACATTTAATGACTTAAAAAGACAAGCAAAATTTAGCATTCCCTGTCTTCAGTAATACACTTGGTAGCCTTACTCAGACCCTAGAATACAAATATGATATTTGCTGTCACTTCATGTTCTTTGCTTCTCCAGACAGGAGAAGGATGGTATTCCACCATATTTTGTATGTAAAATTCACCTGACCTAAATCCTCAGGTAATAATCGAAGGTCAGATATAACTATACTAATAATTAAAACTACACGGCATGACTCAACAAGTGCTATATTAGGTTTGCTTGCACAGATTATATATTCCTATGAAGGTATCAATATATTTTCATTTTCCTCTTTGTCAACAGAAATGATTGAATAAACAGTTACTTATTTTAGAAAATGTACATTTTGAGGTGGTTTTGAAATTAAAACACATAGGTAAATAATTAAACAGTGGGAGGAGTAATGTGCAGAGAGGAGCACTTTAAACACTCAAAGGATTTCAAAACTGTAGATTAAAAATCATAGTGCAATAAAGAATTAATTGAGGACTTAATTCTCAAAAGAAAAGAAGGTGAGTGAACTTCAACAATCCCACCCAGCAGAAAACACAACAATCCAGAGCAGGGGTCTTCAAACGTGGCCCTTTTATGACTTGTGGACTTCAACTCCCAGAGTTCCTCAGACAGGCATGCTGGCTGAGGAATTCTGGGAGTTGAAGTCCACAAGTTATAAAAGGGCCAAGTTTGAAGACCCCTGATCCAGAGTTACTTTTGGTGAAATGGGCAGCTATGTAAATGTGATAAATTAGTCAACAACACAGTCAGGACACACTCCATCTTGTGTGGCAAGCTAGCCCTAACATGGAAAGAAACACACAGATTTTAAAGACCTTCCTGGAGATTAAGAGGATCTGGACATCTAAACTCGGAGGGAGGTAATGCCACATTCCAGAATATATCCCATTATTGAGCAGCTGTAGGACAGCACTGATCAAACAGTTGTTATGACTACTGCACCCCGTGGTGATGTGATCAAAATCTGGGAGCTAGGTATCCTGCCCATACTTATGATTGCAAGGTATTCATCAACTCACCTTTACTTATCTATCCCACCCCACCCCCCATTTTTTACCTATTGGCCAGCTGCATCGTGAAGGGCCAGCAGTCACCTTGGCTGGGCACGCTACGTTTTCCATTCAATCCTGTTAGTCAACTGTTTCCTTACTATCAAGTGCTAGAATTTCAAGTTGCCAACATTCCCCTGGGCAGGACCATCCTATTGTGAAAGAGTTTTCTACATCATTTGCATCACCTTTGTGAGGACATCATGACCACTACTGGTCTCCATGATACAAAAAAAGATGTTGAAATTCTAGATACAGTGCAGAGAAGAGCAACAAAGATTAAACGTCAGGAGGCTAAACCGTATGATGAACGGTCGAGGGAACTGGATATATCTAGCATATTGAAGAGAAGGATTAGGGATAATGTGATAGCTGTCTTTCAGTACTTGAAAGGCTGTCATATAGAAGTGGGAGTCAATTTATTCTCCAGAGCACCTGAGGGCAAGACAAAAAGTAACATGTGGAAGATCATGAAAGAGAGATTCAAGCTAGAAGTAAGGAGAAATTTCCTGATGGTGAATACAATTAATCAATGGAATGGCTTGCCTCTGAAAGTGATGGATACTCCATCATTGGAGGTTTTCAGGAAGAGACTGGGCAGCCATTTGTCTGGAATGGTATAGGGCAGGGGTCTTCAAACTTGGCCCTTTTATGGCTTGTGGACTTCAACTCCCAAAATTCCTCAGCCAGGCACGCTGGCTGAGGAATTCTGGGAGTTGAAGTCCACAAGTCATAAAAGGGCCAAGTTTGAAGACCTCTGGTGTAGGGTCTCCTATCTGAGCAGAGGGTTGGACTAGAAGACCTCCAAGGTCCCTTCCAACGCTATTGTTTTATATTCTATGTTCTATTTTACAAGCTGCTATGGTGTTTCTGTGGGGAAGCTCTTTATCAGATCTGTCTTTTTGTATGGAATTCTCTAAAAATATAATTAAGGTACTTTAGGACTCCCAGATCTCTGTGAGCATTGCCCTTTTCTGTATTGTTGTATTACTGAACAATTGTTTTATCATCTTATTCAACATGCCTTGCTCATTTTCTTCTATTGAGGTAATATTAAAACCCAGCAGAGGTTATGATATGCATTTCTTAATTAGAGCTGGGCTTAAGTGCGTAAATCAACTAGGTCCTTTGGTTCTGTAAATTTCTTTGCTAATAAGCACTCACGTTAAGGATTTTGTTGTTGTTGTTGTTGTTGTTAAAAATCAGAAGTCTGGCAACATCTTTTCTGACTAGCCAACTTTATTAGAAAGCATCAGATTTTGTGACCTGCATTTCCCTTCATCAGAGGCATAGAGTAACTAGCACACTGTTTTTCAGCCTTTGCAACTTTAAGACACATGGATTTCAACTCTCAGAATTCTGGGAGTTGAAGTACACATGTCTTAAAGTTGCCAAGGTTGAAAGACACTGAGCTAGAGTGATGCAGGATTTGTCACAGTGTAGGAGATTACCGGGCTGAGCCCGAGGAGGGTGTGTGTGTCAAATGCATCCTAAGTCATGAGTCCATGCATGTGCATGCCAAGAGAGCTAAATCCAGCCCATCTTGAATGCCTTTCTTATCTCCCGCTCATTTCCCTTGATCACTAGTTGGTCAGATTCTCGTAGAGCAGGGATGTCAAACTGCCGGCCCACAGGCTGGTTGCATCATGCAGAGGCCGCACCCACCCCGGCTCCGGCAATGCAAAAAAATAGTCACAATACGTCACGACACATGATGTGATGTGGCGAGTTTGACACCCATGTTGTAGTAGAGAGTTCGCAATATACTGTGTTTCCCCAAAAATAAGACCAGGTCTATTTTTTTTGTCTCCAAAAGAGGCACGAGGTTTATTTTGGGAGGTGTCTTTTATACTCACTTCCAGCTCTGACAGCCCGCCCAGCCGGTCTACTTCTTCTGTGGCTGAAAGAGCAGCATCATTCTGCAACTGCATTCCGGCCTGCATTTTGCAGTCAGGACTTTCCAGAAGGCCCCTGCAACCGAGTACTGAGCTATGGATTCAATCCATAGCTCGGTCTTTGGCTGTAGAGGTCTTGCAGAACTGAGCTATGAATTGAATCCATAGCTCGGTTCTTGGCTGCAGTGGCCTTCCAGAAAGGCCTCTGACTGAGAAATGCAGGCCTGGCTGCAGAAGATGCCGGAGAAGAAATGGGCTGGCGAGGAGAGGCCTGGCTGCCACCCCTGCCCTAACTTGATTTTTAAGTGTGTGCCTCACCCCCAAACTAGGGCTTATTTTTGGGGTAGGGTTTATATTAGGCCCACCCCCCAAAAACCAAGTTAGGGCTTATTTTCAGGGTAGGTCTTACTTTCAGGGAAACACATTATCTTTATACTCATTTGAACTGCCTGAATCTCCTGATATCCCTGCGCTTCACACATTGTTATGAAAGACATCTCAGGACTGATCTATGTTTTATTATGTGAAGCTGGAGTGAAGGTTGCTGGAATTACGTATGTCAAGTTTAATGAAGAGAAGGACAAGGGGGGACATGATAGCCGTGTTCCAATATCTCAGGGGCTGCCACAAAGAAGAGGGAGTCAAGCTATTCTCCAAAGCGCCTGACGGCAGGACAAGAAGCAACAGATGGAAACTGATCAAGGAGAGAAGCAACTTAGAACTAAGGAGAAACTTCCTGACAGTGAGAACAATTAACCAGTGGAACAACCTGCCTCCAGAAGCTGTGAATGCTCCAACATTGGAAGTTTTTAAAGAAGAGACTGGACAGCCATTTGTCCGAAATGGTATAGGGCAGGGGTGTCAAACTCATCACGTGACATGTCACAACGTATCATGACTTTTTTCCATTGCTGGCAATGGGGTGAGTGCAGCAGTTTGACACCCCTGGTATGGGGTTTCCTGCCTGAGCAGGAGGTTCGACTAGATCACCTCCAAGGTCCCTTCCAACTTTATTATAATAATTATTATTATTAAGCAAGAACTCTTGGCTTCATGTTGCCCTACCGTGGGAGTGTGCTTTCTCCCTTGATGTTATAGTTTAGTTTTTAACCCATTCTTGCCCTGCTGCAGGGGAGTGTTATGAGAAAGGTGTTGAGGAAGTAAATGAAGAAATTTTAATGATTTACAGAAACATAGCCTTCTCTGCTATGGGTTTTTCTTGCTATCAGCATGAGTTATTCTTGGCTGAATCTGCTCCGCTTGCCACAGATTATGTCTGCCAACACAGAAAGTGTCTACCCCAGGGGTCTTCAAAACTTGGCCCTTTTATGACATGTGGACTTCAACTCCCAGAATTCCTCAGCCAGAATTCTGGGAGTTGAAGTCATAAAAGGGCCAAGTTTGAAGAACCCTGGTCTACCCATTAGAACTGAATTGAAGCTTTAACACAATTCTGCCAGTCAGATTGTTTTGTAGAAGTGAAGTGAACATTTTTATTTGAACACTTTTAATTATGTAGAGAAACTGAAAAGTTGTCTGTAATCCCTGTATTACAGATTAACATGTTGGATAAAGTTTGGCATTTGGTCTGAAGAGAGGCTCTTATATAGAGATGATTGAGCACAAATAATGCAGAAAATTAAGGCTACAAAAAGATTATGGGCTGCTGATTAATTATTCTAATTTTAATTACCTTTGTGGAGGCTTGGTATAGATTTTTTTTTCTGACTGTAGCATGTTTTAGCCAATCTTAAAATATATAATACTAACTTGAGGATTTAACTTTTTACTTACATGCAAAGTCTATTGGGGGTTATTGTAACAGTAATTTTCCTTCAAACTACCTTCCCAGGAGTTGGAAATTAATAATGATAGATTAGGCTGAAAATATAATAACCAAATAAACAATTGAAGCATGTGCTTATACCATATTAAACTACTGTATTTATTTTATTATAAAATATAATAATAATAATAATAATAATAATAATAATAATAATAATAATAATAATAATAATAATAATAATAATAATAATAATAATAATAATAATAATAATAAAAGTTGGAAGGGACCTTGGAGATCATCTAGTCCAACCCCCTGCTCAGGCAGGTAACCCTATACCATTTCAGACAAAAGGCTGTCCAGTTTCTTCTTAAAAACTTCCAGTGTTGGAGCATTCACAGCTTCTGGAGGCAGGTTGTTCCACTGGTTAATTGTTCTAACTGTCAGGAAGTTTCTCCTTAGTTCTAGGTTGCTTCTCTCTTTGGTTAGTTTCCATCCGTTGCTTCTTGTCCTGCCTTCAGGTACCAACATATATCTCCAAAAAAATAGGGAAAAAAAGGAAAACTTTGCAAAATGTCCATAAGAGTTTATAGACCTTTATGTGTAGATCTTTAAAGACTTCCTTTATATTGGTACAATATATTATTTATATATTGACCTGTACTCACATATGCAATTTTGGCTGCAACATCGATCGATTGGTTTCATTTATCTGTCTCAGTGGCAGCACAGAAATTAGTCAGGGAACTTGGTCTAAGTCACCTTGTGTGATCTCATTTTCTCACAGAAAGTCATATTCTGGAGGATGTGAACAAGTGCATTATTGCCCTAAGAGAGCACAATCCTGATGAACTGGACCGTGCAGCTGGTGCTATCCGTGGGAGAGCAGCGAGAGTGGCGGACATTGTCTCTGGTGAGATGGACAATTATGAGACAGGAGCCTACACTGAAGGAGTGATGAGAAATGTGCGCTATCTCTCAAATGCCGGTATGTATATATGCATTTTTTCTAGGCTATTAATTTCTGCTGTGTTTCCATGAAGGAATATAAGCAATTCACCAAAACTGAAATTATAGTTGACTCATGTATTACAAAAGTTATTTAGGAATATTTGCCTCGATTTCTGTGTGCACTAGGGGAGACCTATATTTTCTATGTTTGAGATCTGTCTCATATGTTCCTTACTTTATATAAAAAAATAGATAAACGTGGCATTATTAGGACATTAATACTTCTCTCATATAAATACTTTGGCTATGATTGGACAGTATTTGAGCATCGGATTTAGCAAGAATGCTGGATTTCTGCTTCAATCTGTATTTTGGTGCAATGGGTGTCTAATGTTGCTGTTTTAAAATAGTGGCACATAGAATCAAATTTCCACAATGCATGAAAACTCTATGTATGAGTGCACAAAAGTTAAGAGTGGGAGCTGGGAAGTCACTGGCTGAAATCTCATTTACTAGGTGGCCATAACAGATCTACTTTATTCTCAGGCTGAGATTATATCTGTGAAGAAGTAATTTGAACATGTGAAATAGCTATTTAATATCATAGAAATCAGAACAAGCATTTTCATTTATTTATCTGCCTTTTATCCACCTTTAATGTTTTTATAAATAACTCAAGATGGAGAATGTACGTAATACTCTTTCTTCCTCCTATTTTTTCCTACAAAAGGAACCCTGTGAAGTAAGTTGGGCTGAGAAAGAGTGATTGGCCCCAAGTTACCTGGCTTTTCATGCCTAAAGTGGGACTAGAACTCACAGTCTCCTAGTTTCTAGGGCAGCAACTTCATCACTGTACCAAACTTTCTACCAGTAATGCCATTTTTTTTAAATGGTAGCACTGCATTTTTTTTGTTTTGGTGGGTGGTATCCCTTCAGATTCTCAGGCAGATGATTCCCTACTACATCTGTATCCAATCTGCTTAAATAGTGATGCCAAGGATTAAATTAGAAACATACCTCTTCATGTCAAGTGTGTAGTTTATTATTATGCTAGAGTTCCCCTATCAAAAACTATGATTATTACTTGGTTTGTGTTAAAATGCAGCTGCTGGAATTTTGAAGAACACATTCCTCTTTCTCACTGCAAATATAATATAAGAGTCAAATGGGCCGTAGAGATATTCAATCAAATAATTTATTTCTCTTTATGTCCTGAGGGATATACAAACATGTTAATTTCAATGTCTCCCATTTTGCCTTTCCCATTTCACCTCATTATGGTATCAGTTCATTATTTTTCAAAGGTTGGCATAACAATTTGTACATATTTTCGTATGCATTTTTCTAATGTGCATAATTTTACAATCAACTTCTCCCAGGAAGTATTGTTCCTTGTTGTTTATATAGCCCATTAAAATATTTATTTTATCCTAATAAACTATGTCCACACCAAAGGGCAATGGAAGCATGTCTTTTTCTCCCTACCTTTGGAATAGATTCTCCCCTGGACATTGGAATGACCCTTCCTTTTGACATTCAGAGAGTCTATGAAACCTCAATGTCTTCTAACTGGCCTTAGGAGTTAATGATATGGCTTTCAATGGAAAGTATTTTAATTATAGCTATATCAATGGTGATGTATTCCTGGGTTTTCATAATTTTTTTGCAATGTATGTATTTTGATGCACTTGGAATTTCAAAAAAAACCCCCCACCTATCTGTCAGTATCTCCACAAACAAATATCCTTTGAAATAGTTGTCTTTAGTCCATCTACTTATAGTGATTGATTGATGGATTAATAATTTGTTCAAAATATCAACCTTCTTTCTATCCTGTTTCTTCAAAGTATAATAGGTTGTTCTCATTAGTTTGGTCAGCTTTATATTTGGTTTGACTTCTATTTTTCACCGTGCTCCTTGACGTTTTTCACTAGAGTTTGCAGATGTTTTGCATATTCAGCTATCAGAATAATGTCAACACAGTTCAGGTTACTGATGTTTCTTCCTTCAGTTTCAAAACACTATTCATCTTCTTCCAATCCAGCTTTTTCTGTGACTGTTTTTTTGTATCTATTTCTTCCCGTGTCCTTACAGATACTGTTGTAGTCTTGCTTGTTGTCTCTTTGAACATTTCTCAGAAATTCTTTGTTGAGTTTCTTCCTGAAAGCTTTATCTTTCACAGCATTGGGTTCTTGTCTCTTCTTGGCATTGCCACTATTTGTTCTGACATCCAGATTGCTATCTTCTGTTTCTTAATCCTTGACAATCTGATCTCACATTCCTTCTTAACAGAACTTATTTTAACTTCATTCCAGAGTGTTCTTCTAGTGTTGCTCAATGAGATTCAGGACTTCAAAGTGATTCCTGATGTTTTTGAAAATGGTGGGTATGTTGTTGAAACTGGTTGTCCTTCTCCTGCTGCTGTAGCAGTTCATGATCTGTTTTACAGTTAGCCCCTGGCCACATCTTTGTTGTGATAACTAAGCTCCTCTACCTTTTTTAAATAATAATGCATTCAGTTGTACTCCAACTATTGATGTCCATATAAACGGGCATCATTTTGGTTGTTGAAAGACAATGATAGCTATGAAGAAAACATTGGAGTAGCAGCAATGGATAAGTGATTCTCCTGCTTCGTTTTGGCTTCTTAAGATGTGTAATCCAAGCACATTTTCCTTTTTAATATTTCCAACTTTAGAATGCCAAAGTCCTCAATCACAGGTAGCACATCTTACTTGCATGTTGACTTTAAATTGAACTTGATCATAAACCTCATTAGTTGCTTCTTCTTCTGTATGAAAAGTTGAAGCATACATTTTAAGGACCGTCTTACTAAAGGGTTGTTCACAAAGTCCAATCAATATTATTCATTGGTTCCATTGTGACCATGTACTGTTCTTCCTTGTCAGCCTTCCCAGCCTTTCCTGACAAGACAGGAAACACAACCTGACGAACTAACTCTACTTTATTGTAAGACTACATCAGATTTGCAGATGACACCAAACTGGGGAGAAGTGCTAACACTTTGAAAGATAGGCTCAAGATTCAGAAGGATCTTGAAGATTTGAGCATTGGACCTTAGCCAACAAAACACAGTTCAGTGGTGAGGAAAGTAAGGTCCTGCACTTAGTAGGAAAAACAAATGCACAGGGACAGACTAGGCAGTACCTGGCTCACCAGCAGTAACTGTGAGAGAGGGGTCTAGGTATCCTAGTCAACCACCACTTAGATATGAGCCAACAATGTGCTGAAACTGCCAAAAAAAAACCACGCAGTCCTAGGATGCATCAACAGAGGGATAGCATCAGGATCACAAGAAGTAATGGTACCTGTTTATACCACAACTAGTAGGGCCGTATTTGGAATTCTGCACCCAGTTCTAGTCACTGAGATACAAAAAAGATACTGAGGCCCTAGAAAGAGTGCAAAGAGAAACAATATAAGGGGTATGGAAGTTAAAACATGATAAACAGTTAAGGGTATTAAATAGGTCTAGCTTAACAAAGGGAAGGATTAAGGGTGACATGATAGTTGTCTTCTGGTACTTGAGAGGGGGTTGATTTATTCATGTGCCAGATATGGGAATGCCAAGGAATATTTAACAAGGGGGTCTAAATATATCCATTGGGCCCAAAATACTACATAGCCAGTTCTATGCTGCTCCCCATGTTTTTTTTAAAGGGAGGGGTTGTGTTTAATTTACTTTGGTCTTGACATCCATGTCACAAGACCTCTAGTAGCAGAGCACATATGCTTTTTAAGTCTTTTAAAAAGTAATAAAAACTATTATTCAACAAATGAAAATTTTCCGGTAGAATTCTTCATGTGCTCTTAATGGTAGTCCATGTTTAATATAATGTGTATTAGGTCTAAAATTAACTGATGAATGCTGCTTTTTGCAGCAGCCTTGTAATGTAGTAGAGTAGACTATCTACAAGAGCCATGGGAGCACAGTGGTTAGAAGGCAGTACTGCAGGCTAACTCACTACTCATTCCAGGAGTTCAATTCTGAACGGCTCAAGGTTGACTCAGCCTTCCATCTTTCCGAGCTCGGCAAAATGAGGACCCAGATTGTTGGGGGCAATATGGTGACTCTATAAGAGGGCTGTAAAGCACTGTGAAGCAGTATATAAGTCTAAGTGCTATTGCTATCTATTAAGAGTCCATTTCTAGCTAGTAAAGAATGCTAAGGTTAATTTGTGCCAAATCTTTCATTCCACTCTAGGCAAATTTATGCTGAAAAGCCCATTCATGCTATAATCAGAAAACAAGTTCCCCGAGTGTATGTAAATCATTCTCTATTTTGACTGTTAGCTATATGGCATTGGTTTTGTCTGTCAGTGCCAATTATTTCATAGAAAATGACAGATTTTTAAAGAGAAAAACAGCAGCACAAAAAAAGCACATTTCATAATCGTACAGGATCTTTAACATAATCTGTGGCTTGAAGGGCATTCTAATAGAAAAGGCTATCTGTAGCTCAGGGTCAAAACTGTGAAGTCCTTGGTGTTCTCTGCGTTTGGTTGTTTGCTTGCAGGCATTTCATTATTTGACTAAGTAATGCCAGTGATTTGATGATGTTTTGAAGGAATTAAGCAACAGTTTATGTAGGAATGATTGTCTTGTTTATTCAATAAAATAGGCTATAATTTTTTTATAAATATTGCCTTTAATACCTCAGATTATATTACTAGATCATCATAATCTAGGATACGCCTGTTAAAACATTCTTGTCTGGATTCATTCAGCACTTTATGTTGATATATAAACAAAGTATTGCAATATGAAAATGAATAAGTTTTGTAGCAATGTCCTTCCTTTGATATTCTTCCTTCTTCAGTATCCAGTTCAGTTTTGTTTTCTTCTAGAACAGAGCCTGGAGGATGACCTATCTTGTTTCTGCTCATATGTTATTTCCTCTTTGTTTGTTTGGTGTGTTAAAGCATATGTACTTTTCTTTCTCATCAAATTATTCCTGGCCTTTTGTATCAATGCCCAAAGGAGCTATTGGAGTCTACTATATTTCTTGGCACAGCCTAGTCCTGCTTAAAGCAAATTAAAATTGCATTAGTTCAGATCAAGATTAATTGATCCTACAGATTAACTGTCCTATAAGCCATACCATTATAAGTTTAATGGGATTCAAGAAAACTTGAATCTTCTGCTTTGTACTCCTGAAATGCAACCGCAGCAGCATGTTTTGTTCAGGCTTAGACCAATATCCACAATGCCTGGAATATACTGGAATAAATAAATATGAGAAAGATTGGTATAAATGAACTCTAGTGCTGGATCAAGAATTTCTCTAGATTTGGTAAATGGAAACTGAATATGTAATTTTGGGGCAGTACCTGGAATTCCCCATGTAACAATTTGTTCCTGGAGACATTAGGGTTGACCTGGGGAATATTAGTTCTGCAGGCAAAAGATGCATTCAGGCCCTCTTCTAATTAGCTAAATACCAATGCAATACTAGGTATACCAGCATGAGGTAGGAGAGGAAAACAATCTTATATGAAAACTTTGCTGTGGAGTTTTAATATTCTGGAGTTCCCTCATTGGTTATTCTCAGCCAGCTGAGGCTTAAAATCCTCCATTTGGGATTTTTGCAACTGTTTTATAAGTTTGCTATGATCTTATCTGTGTGTACTTTGTACCTGTATTGTTGAAATTGTACAGGACTGGACTCTGGTTTTGTTTGATTTCTTATATGCCATTTAAACTTCCTGTACAAACTTTGGCTTGGCTTTTAATCCTCCTATGAAATACTAGCTTTTTGTCTTGTCCAAAGCTGCAGGTGCAAAAGTTTTGCCATGACTGATCAAGAGATAAGCCATAATGAAGGTTCATTTATTGGTTTTCAGTTCAACAATCAAGCCAGGGTGAAAAATAAAATAAGCCAAATTGTATAATAGTAATAATCTGCTCCGCAAGAGTTTCAAGGAGTATAATACAAGAGTATAATAATATGGGGAAAGGAAATAGAATAATGCTTGACATTTTATAGGAGACTTCTTTTGCTTTGTCTTTTTTTCCTGCTCTTCCATGACGGATGCTTGTTTCTCTGAATCTTTTCTGATTCTGGAAGTTCCACTCCTTCTTTTCAGTGAGCCCTCATTTCCACTGCTGAGAAATTGGAGGAGAGCCATCTTCTCCCAGCTCTGAATTAGATACAAGTTGGCTCAAAAGTTGCCCAGCTGTGTTATGATTAGAGACATCTGCAGTCTGGATAGCACCGGAAGTTTCCAGAGTTATAAAGTTTCATCTCTTTTAGAAAGCAGTATCTCCAGAGCATCCTCCTACTCTGCAACTGAGTCACTCTTTGAGATCTGGTTCATAAACTTCCAATATTACTAATCTGATTATTGACTTTCTTGTTCAACAACTTAGTTTCTCCTTGTGAGGTTAAGGACTTTGTGTTGTTTGATCTGTGCTTGTAGTCTGAACAGCCATGGACCAGTTCCTAGGAAATTTATGTCCAGTTTTCAGATTTATATGATCAGAGTATTACATAGCAGTACTAGATTACAAAACCACAATAGGTTTTTTTATTTACTTAGAGCACATTGCAGTCTTCTGATAAGAAATATTATATTGTTATATATTTATTTATGGTCAATGCTCCCATAACATACGCTATATCACCTGAATGACTATATGATTAAAATTGTTTTGGTAGCATCTGTATTGCTCTAAAACAATGAAATGGTGATTGAACAAATGCTGCTGTCCTGAATATCACGGTTGATTTATCTGCTAAAGGACAACAAGAAAGCCTCCTTCTGAATGCTCATGGAAGTTAGTTTAAGGGCCGAATTCAGTCCTTTAATCTGAGCCTTCAGCTTGCCAAAATGGGCCGCTATATTCTTGAGGACGACTGTCATTAAATCTCCTTTCTAACCATGATGAAGGCAGCATACTGAACCTAACTATATGGAAAGTTGGCATTTGCACAGGTGTTTGTAAAATAGGTTGCTGAGGAGAGTCTGCCAAATAAGCCTGACCTATACAATTTTAGGCGGGAACGTACTTAGTGGTTTCTGTAGAATCAGATCTACCACTCATCACTTCATTTATGATAAGGCTCTTCAAATCCTATTGAGTTCAGTTATTGAATAAAAATGGCCACTGGATTTTGAAGTCCATATTTACTCAAAGTTTCCATTGAAATGTACTTTTATCCCACAGGATTCAGACAGATAGATAGATAGATAGATAGATAGATAGATAGATAGATAGATAGATAGATAGATAGATAGATAGATAGATAGATAGATGATAGATAGATAGATAGATAGATAGATAGATAGATAGATAGATAGATAGATAGATAGATAGATAGATAGATAGTACTCAGGTATGTTTTGCTTTACAGTATAGAAAAGAACCACACTGCTTAATCCTCTTTAGATGTGTAAATACTCCAATTAAGTAGGAATGAACTTCATAGTTATCCTATATATTTGCAGGATAAATATCCGCTACACATGGAGTATATTTGCAGAATTATACGCATGGAGTATATTTGCAGAATTATGTGCTAGAGTTATTCCTTTTGATGAGAAACTTCACTTTAATAGTCCTTAAATTGCAAAATATCCACAATACCTGATCTGAGAGTCATGAATCTATTGTAATAAATGGCTCCATGTTAAACTTGGAGAAAGACTCAGTGAGTTTTAACAGTTGTATTCTCTAAGGAAGAAAACAGCTTTCACATATAGGAAAGAGAAGTGATTTAGCAGTTTATAGATAAGACATGTCTGTCTGTCTGTCTGTCTGTCTGTCTGTCCGTCCGTCCGTCCGTCCGTCCATCGAGCTAGCTATCCCCTTTGGTGCCACTGAGTTTAGAAAATATTTTCAGTATTTTTAATTTATGGATTTGAAATTCATATCATATTATCTGTTGCATACTTACTCAGAAATCAATGTAGATAGACCTGCATGTTAATCTCATGGCCTCTTTTCTTTCTGAGTAATATTTTGCAAAAAGCCTCATCAGTTTTAGCTTTTGTACTCAGAATCTGATTAGACTAATACAGCAGCGATAGTACTATAGCAATAAAGTTCAATTACTTGCCATGATCAAAGATAAAATTTTATTAAACATATAGTAATTTCTTCAAATTCAACACTGACAAGGGTGTCATTTATGCCAAATGTGTGGCCACATAAACCTTTAGAAATCTACCAAATACACTTCTCCTCAGCCATACAATTATGAAGTATTCATTGCATGATATAATAACACATCAGCTTCTAAATTGTATTGCTGATCTTTTACCTGACCTAGATTTTACATTGTGCAAGAAGTTCATGATCCACAAAGGCATAGAACTATTATACTGTTTTGCATGTCCAAAAATGAAGTGAAGTCTTAGTCCCCTGCTTAAACAGTATGTCATCCTAAGATGTGGGATTCATTCATTTTGGACTGTCTGCATTAACAAAATATCATGACCTTCAAAGAATCATCAAAATTATAAGGTAGGCTGTAATGACATGTCTAGAATTCTGCAAATATACTGCAATTTGGGCAAATTTGCCTATGTTTCATGTTTTTTTTTCCAAGTCTTGATTTCCTAATCATTATTACTAATAAGTGCCATTTGCTATTTTATCCCCAGTATCTGCTTTTAAGACCGGGATGACTTGTTAGAATTGTTCAACTTCCTCTTCCTGACTCTAGAGCATCTAAGTGGGTAGATAAATGTCTCCCATAGGGAAATTCACTAAAACGATCTGATATGCCGTAATGCATATTATTATGCAGTTAATATGGAGAGCAATAAAAAGGTATGCCATTATTAATAATTTCCTTTACTTTATTATATCTGCCCAAGAGATGGGGGAAGAAAAAGCTTATGAGATGTTCATCCTCTGGTATTAAAATAGTGTACCTTGTTTACAATTACTAACATTGCATGAAATAAATATATGTTTATACTAGTGTTATTTAGGCAAATTGTTTTTGGGGAAAAAATGGTGTCTTTCTTTTTAAATATTTTATCTTCTTCCCTTTGAGTGCCACTGCCCAAGTTTAAACCTGGTTATAGCCTTGGTGATGTAGGCTCCAAGTGAAGAATATAGGTTTGAATATCAGTCTCATTTGAGTCCAATTCTGGTTGCAAAGACAAACAGCTTTTATAAGAGATGCATAAAGCGCTGAGTTAAAGTCCCCAAAACACTTAACTGAGAGTTTTCAAGGAGTTTAATCAGTTACTCTAGCAAGTGTGGAGAGAAGAGCAACAAAGGTCTGGAGACAAAATTATTAATAAATGCATCTTTGCAAGCAATATTCTATAATATAATGCATTTTATAGTTTGTTTTTTTCTAATATACATTTTCTCTACGATATGTTGGCATTTGTATATATTAATTGGAAATCTGAATCCCAAAATGTGAAGAAGTGCAGCTGTGGATTTATATCTGCATGTCTTTTAATCCAGGGCTGGTCCTGGCTATGTAAATTAGGTAACTTTGCATTAAAATGTGAAGCTAGCAAATTGCTGTTCCAATCCTAATCCTGATCACTATAGCTATGCAACAAATTTTGTAAATAATAATAATAATAATAATAATAATAATAATAATAATAATAATAATAATAATAATAATAATAATAATAATAATAATAATAATAATAAAGTTGGAAGGGACCTTGGAGGTCATCGAGTCCAACCCCCTGCTCAGGCAGGAACCCTACACCATTTCAGACAAATAGCTGTCCAGTCTTTTCTTAAAAACTTCCAGTGTTGGAGCATTCACTGCTTCTGGAGGCAGGTTGTTCCACTGGTTAATTGTTCTAACTGTCAGGAAGTTTCTCCTTAGTTCTAAGTTGCTTCTCTCCTTGATCAGTTTCCATCCGTTGATGTGTAAAATGATGCACATTGTTACATTTGCAAGTAAAATCGGATAGGAAATAACTATTCCTCTCACCTGTTTTCAATATTTTTTTTCCCTATTCCTGTCTGATTTTTCTTATTTTTGATTTATAGGGAATGCAAAGTATTAGCTGTGAACTTGGTGTGTGGTCTAAGATTCTTTGGTGACTAGATTAGGACAACAGCAATATGTACAGTCCTGTTAGAGATTATCAAACTAGAGCAAACAAAGGGGAAACTTCGTATTTCTAGAGTGAATGTGGATTGTTTTGTTATGGAAACTAGGGAAGAAAACTGCAACAGGACAGGTTGTGAATGAATGAAACTCAGAGTTTCAGCTCAACTTAGCCCACCTTGATTAACATCTTTAATTTTACACATTGCTTGCCATAGGTAGTTGTGAATGAACATTATAACACTTTTTAAAGAGAGATGATTCACATTTCCAAGTAGGTTAAATTATAGAATCAAATGTTACATCTAGAATTTCTAATAAAATCGGGAATTTATATGTCAACTGCACAGAATAGGCAGATACTTTTAAAATGTCAAATATGTTGATAGATTAAATGATTGAGAACATTCGCAATTGGGTATTTAGAAACTTCAGACAAATATGCCATCATAAATCAATGTTAATAAAAATACTTCTAGATAATTCCATTTCTTCTGTGTTATTTGTTTTCATTGTGTTAGAGGTCAGGGAAAAAGGGACAGTAACATTCCAAACATCCACACATTTTCTGTTTACAGAAAATTTAACATATATGTACCTTAGTTTTATATATATGTGTACCTTAGTTTTATGTATGTATGTATGTATGTATGTATGTATGTATGTATTCTAATACAGACAATTTCAAACAGAGCTTTTAACAATGCCTGTTTTGCTCTCTCCCTTACTGACCCATAAAGATTCTTCCTCTTCTTTTACTCCTGGGTTTGCTTCCATCCCAAGGAAGAGAATGGGAAAAGAGACAAATAATTCTTTGTTGGGTGGTGGTTTATAAATTCCAGCACCTTTCTCAAGCCCCTTGACCTCTGGTCCATCCTTGAAAGATTGTGGTCCTTCCCAGCAGCCACTTTGTTCAGCATCTCTCTCTCTCTCTTGGGTCCTGCTCAGTTTTGATGGATCTTCAAAGGTGGATTTCTCTTCAGGTTGGAGCATTCAGTCCACACTGTACAAAAACAATTCCAGAAACAGCAACCATCCTCTTCCTTCATTACTTAATGTTTCTTCCCTTTTTGATGTTTTCAGCTATAAGGCAAACAATCCTGAATTTAGTATTTTAATCAGGCCTGAAGCTTTTCAATGTCTGCATGACACTGAGCCACAATAATTATTTAACTCTGAAACCATTGGGTCACCCCAAGAACACATGGACAACTCAACCTGCCATACCCTGGCACCAAAACTTACAATCAGTCAAGATGTTAATTCTGAAGGTTAAAATATTGTGGCTGACTCTTTTTCCGAGAGATAGGTAGGTAGGTAGGTAGGTAGGTAGGTAGGTAGGTAGATAGATAGATAGATAGATAGATAGATAGATAGATAGATAGATAGATAGATAGATAGATAGATAGATAGATAGATAGATAGATAGATAGATAGGCAGGCAGGCAGGCAGGCAGGCAGGCAGGCAGGCAGGCAGGCACAATAAAGCATGTCTCCTGGGACCCTCCAAATGAAAGTCCCTAGCCCATGGTACCCACAACATGCCTTCTCTGCCAGATCAGATGGAATGGACTGATGTAACCAGGGAGAGGCAATCCCTCAGATAGCCCAGTCCCATGCTATAAAGGGCTTTAAAGTTTGGGTTAGGTTGGAAGTGGAATTCTGAGAGCTGAAGTCCTCACATCTTAAAGTTGCTGAGGTTGAAAAACACTGTTCTGGTTTATTATTTGAATCACTAAAAGTGTACTAATCCATTTATGAATTTGAACAAATATTTCATACTATTGATTTTTTTCTGGTGTGGGTACATTGCCACTTACTTTTATTATCAACATAATTTATTATTTATACAAGATTTGTAGCTATTGCTTCATACATTTGCCTTTACGTCAACATAAAAGTGATTTTAAAATTAACAACAGCCTTTACCTTGTCCTCAGATGCTAAAGTGTACAGGCTAAGGCAAATGATGTATTCTAAAGAATTGTATTAATACAGTTAAGTGAGGGAGATGAGCTTTCTTTTGAATAACACTAAAATAATATTTTGGAGATCAATACAATTAGATTTTTTTTAAAATCTAAAATGGACAATTTTATTTCGTCCACAACGATTTTACCTATCAGCCATTTCAGTAGATGATCTGCATCTCTCTCTGTATTGAAGCTAAGACAAAAAAAAAATATTAATTAAAATAATAAAAAATAGCATCAAAAGATTAATTAGCCCAGCATTTATTTATTTATAATGATTTATATGGTGTTCACTTGACCAACAACTCTGGTAGTTAACAAACAGTGTAATCATCAATAAGTAAGCTATTAAAGCAATTAAAACACCTCAATATGTACAGATGAACTCTGCACACATATCAATCTAACACCAGATTGGGCTTACATCCATAACCTGCCCCAGGGAAAATCCAGATTTTCAGCAGAGCCATTTGAATCACTGGGGTTATGGGTTCCAGATGGCAGGCACTTAACGGAGAAGGTATGTTTCCTGGATCGTCTTAGATGGCATTGATAATAATGGAGGCAGAGCGCTGTGCTTGCACAATCAGATCAATAACTAAGCTGTCTCTTTCCAGCCACTACAATGACTTCAGAATTACTTTTAGTGTTATAATGCACTTAATCTAATATTCTTTAATAGTGAATGTTCCATTTCTTCAAATAACTAGATATGTCTCTCATGCTGTAAAATATTGCTGTGTCAAATATTTTTTATTGACGAACCCATTCTTGCAGTAGATTTACACAGATAAAAGTCATACTTGCAAATGTCCTGTTTATTATCTCTGTAGAATTTTCGTTCACAAACAGTCTATCACATTCTGGAGGTCTACCATCTAAAAATCAAGTAATAAATTTATGACTACAGTTAATTTTTTTCTTAACAATCAAATAAGAAATTTGCGACCCTATATTTTATAGCTCTTTCTGACTTTGGTATTTAATGATACTTGGGTTAAAGTTAATATAAGGAATATAGATTACTTTCTGTCAAAGGAGCTGTTGGCTACTTTTCATTTTGTTTATGTGTACAACCAAATGCTTTTTCTTGGAGATTTTTAGTATTTGATTTGCTAATGTTCTTGTCCAAATCAAATTGTGCAGGTATCAATTTTTTTGTCACAGTAGAATCAGTGTGCATCTCTCACAGAACACGATCACTTGGTGAGAGGCAGATAGAAGTTTATAATAAGAATTTTCTTATGCACCTACGGTGGTGGGATTCAAATATGTGAATGCTGCTTCCAGAAGTCCATTCTGGGCCTGGGCAACAAAAAATTAGTTACCGGTGCGAATTGGCTGAATCCCACCACTGTGCACCTGTCCATAAAAGCACAAAGTGGAGTGCAAAGCCTAAGAATGGGAAACTTGTTAAGTCTTGCCTTAAATAGACTTGACAATGTTGTTGCAACTTGTTGCACATTAAATATTTATGTTCCTAACAAATAATTTTACTCTGATTTTGGTATCTTATTTGTCTAATTTGAGCTCTATGTATGAGTTATTAATTATACTGTTGTTGGAGATCTAAACTCTTCATCAGGGTCCAATCCAAGCTGGGAATAAACAACATGGCGACTGCCTTAGAAAGAAAGTTGTAGTTTATTGAAGAGGAGAGCCAGATAGAAAGATGGCTCTGGAAGAAAAAGAGAGCGCATGTAGTTGGAGATGTGGAAATTTAGATGCAACTTATTTTCATGTGTGGTGGACTTGTAGGATGGTTAAAGCATTTTGGATAAAGATTTGGTGGAATATTCAAAATGTCTTTAAGAAAAAGATAAAGTTTAAGCCTCAGCTATTTTTGCTGGGTATTATGGAAAATTTGGATAAAAAAGAAATGGAATTGATGTTGAATTTGATNGTTAATGTAGTATATTTTATTAAAATTAAATAATTTGTAATAATGATGTTTAATATGTCAGTTTAGAAGAGAGCTAAAGGATGTTATAGAATTGTTAATTTAAGGATAATATAATTTAAGACAGAATATAATTATTGTATTGTAAACCCTGTGTGTAGCTCTGGGAAGTCGGGGGGAAGGGAGAGGGGTGGGGAAGGGTGGGGTATGAGGGAGGTGGGGAGTTATATTATAAAAATTTTCAATTAAAAAAAAAAGAAAAAAAAAGAAAGAAAGTTGTAGTTTATTGAAGAGGAGAGCCAGATAGAAAGATGGCTCTGGAAGAAAAAGAGAGCACATGTAGTAGGGAGTGGGTTTTTATACCCTCTTGGACTTTTGCTTGGAGTTGTTTCCTGTTCCTGTTTGAGGCTTTGTATTTCCTGTGTCATGTACTTTGATGTGAGTCTGAGTGTGCCCCTTTGGCATCTCTGGGTTAATCCTATTATGTCCTGTCTTGAGTGGGGTGGGGTATGTAGATTTTAAGGGTCTTTGTCTTCCTAAGCTTCTAGCTGTAGGGCTCCAACCTTCCTGAATTGATTATTACATCTGCATTTCTACAGAGCTGGTTTCTGCTTGGGGGAGGGAGACTTGAGGCTATTAAGAAAAACTGGGCATGCTTTTCTGCCTCTTTAAGATCCTTTGAGGAAATATAATAATAATAATAATAATAATAATAATAATAATAATAATAATAATAATGATGATGATGATGATGATGATGATGATGATGATGATGATGATGATGATGATGATGATAAAGTTTCTCTGGGGGGGGGCTGACTTCCCACACTGTAATATAGAATGACAGGGAGTGGGGTGGCTCAGTAGTTAAAGTTAACAGCCCTGGTTCGAGACCTGAGAGCCGCACTACTGGATGATCTCCCTTTCCTGCCTCTGTTTCTGCCCAACTAGCATTTCAAAAGCAGGCAAATGCAAGTAGATTAATAGGTACCATGTTGATGGGAAGGTAAAAGTGTTTTGTGCAACTTTAGCGGTAGCCATGCTGGCCATATGACCATGGAAAATGTCTTCAGACCACACTGGCTCCCTTGGCCAAGGAACAAAGATGAGCGCCATGCTCTAGAGTAGGACACCACTGACAGGGAAACTTTTATCTTTCTTTTCTTTACAGAATGAGATACAGTCTATGTCAGGGGTAGGCAACCTTGGCTCTTTTATGACTTGTGGACTTCAACTCCCAGAATTCCTGAGCCAGCCATGCTGAGGGGAAAGGGAGAGGTTTCCAAGCTGAGCCATGCTGGCTCAGGAATTCTGGGAGTTGAAGTCCATGAGTCTTAAAAGAGCCAAGGTTGCCTACCCCTGGTCAATGTTCTTTAATATGCGTGTTCTTACATAGTATCCAAAAATGGCCTTCGTATCCTTCTTAAACTCCTATTCAAACTTAATTTGCTTTTATTTCTAATATTGTATTAAACGTGATTATATATATCAAGGGTCCATTGTGCTTGTTTTGTTGTGTGCTTAGTTGTCATTTTACATATATATATATATATATATATATATATATATATATATATATATATATATATATATATATATATATATATATATATATATATATATATATATATATATATATATATATATATATATATATATATATATATATATATATATATATATATATATATATATATATATATATATATATATATATATATATATATATATGTTGTATCGGAATAATCACGACCACCAAGAGGAAGTTTAAAATGTTTAAAAGCAGTTAAAAGTTTAAAAGCAATTAAAATACTGTTTAAAAATAAAGGCAACCAAGCTTTCGTCGGGCTCTCCCGACATCATCAGGGTTGACAAGGCGGTTTCTAGGGAGGGTTTATATGCTGCTTCCAAATGTCTGCATCCGGCTACGGGACCGCGTGATCGGGCCCCAGTCCTCCTTTTGTAGGTTCTGTCCTCCCTTGAAAAGTCTCCTCCTACATGTCCTCCTTTTCGATATTTGAAGACTAATCTGCAGGGCTTTTTTTTTCCCTCATAGAACGCTCAGAACGGCGTTCTGGCACCTTTTTTTGATGTTTTTTTTTTCAACTTTTGCATGAGCTGTGCTACTCCCCCTATTGGCTTTCGAAAGCCAATAGGAATTGCTGTTGAGCGTGCCAAAACACCCAGCTGGCAAACTTTGCACATGCAAGTTGTCTGTATTATTGTTGCAATGAATAAAACGTTTCTTTTATTTGCGATATTTTTTTTCTTCAATTTATTTGTGTCCTCCTTTTTATTGTAAAAAAGTTGGTCACCTTATTTATATTTATTTTTCAGTTCAACCTAGTGACCAAATAAAAGTAGAGATAGAGAAAATTGCCTTCAGATTTGCAAGATTCTGTTACTTTACTTTTACCTTACACTAAAGGTACTATTAGTACTCACGGCTAGTGTTTCTAGTCTGGATGAGAAGGACTGATATGAACAGATAAAGAATAAAACAGAAGAAGATAAAAAAATAACTACAGACACATACAAACACACACAAACATACACACATATACATACTGTACACACATACACATTTATACAATAGTATGAATAAAGAATCATATTTTATTATGGTCTGCACATAGTTTCCATCTGTAAGCAATTTTGTTCCTAAATTGCAGGTAACATCAGCTTCTCAATCCATTGAGTAAATGGACCCATACATTCACGTTTCTGTTTTGAACAATTAGCTTTCTAGCATCAAAAAGGGACCAGGAAATGCAATCCTATTATCTAACTGTCAATTTCCATCTTTTAGGAATGTAAGTCAGAAGAATATGGACATTTAAAAATATTAAAACCAGTCTCAAAGTCAAATTAATAGGTGGAATATTAGTTTTCCCAGAACAGAATAATTTTAGGTCACTGCAAAAACGTATATTTTGAGGAAGTTTTGTTCTTACTGCATCACTAACAACACAGTGCTTTACTAATACATTTTCTATGCAAATGCAAAGGGTTCCAATAAGTCCAAGGTATAATTTTATGGTGAATAAGCCACAGTTTAAGATCCACTAGAGTTTTCAAAGCAGAGATTAAGACAGTTTCCTTTATCTGATGCAATATCCTATTATATATGTAGTTAAACTTCACCACTGCATTAAAATTATAGATAATTTTGTTTTGCTTTACATTTCCTTTCATTGCATTCACGTTGTTTTCTGTCATTATTAACTTCATTAACTTCAGAATAAACTGGATGAATATTTTTTATTATGGTCACTGATCAGAATTGCAAAGAAAAACACATAACAAATAAAAATAAAGTAAAAACAAAACATGATAAACTATTATAGTTGGTGGTGTGTTCATCAGTGGGTAATGAAGGTCTGCCTAATTTTACAGGAAGTATAACAAAATAGATGTTGTGGTGGCTTCAGTATATAAATTTTAATTAATCTATGTTCAAACATTATACTGTTAAACTCAATGGAGCGCTATGCAATGTCTGTGCTGCTAAAATTTAATAATACTCTATTATTATTGGTCAATGTCATCTTCCACCTTCTCAAAATAGGTCCCAATTTAACAGTTTATGGACCAAGTTCAAAGCATGCATAAGTACCTTTATATTTAATAACTCCCCTGTTTATGTAATCAATTCTGGCGACCTGAACACAAGGGTGGTTTCAAAGAATTAAGCATTTTTATTCCATTTTATTTATTTATTGAATTTATATGCTGCCCAACACATCAATTAGGTCAAGGCTTTTCAACCAGTGTACAGGTATCACCTGTGGTACATTGGCACCTGGCAGGTGGAACGTGACCATCCTAGAAAAGTGGTAGCGGGGGAGGGAAATGAGCTGAACCGGTGGCAGCACTGCACAAGCCTGAGCGAGAGATGGCTGGAGCTGCAGGGCTGTCAGGGCTCAGCGAAAGCACCAGGATCAGCGCTTCTTCGGGGCTGTCAGGGCTCAATGGAAATGCCAGAATCAGCGCCAGGCTCCAGCTGGAGCTCGGTGCTGATCCTGGTGCTTCTGCTGAGCCCAGAAGAACCCCCATCAGCTGGAATGTTCCAGCATCTCCAGAGTCTTGTCATTTACATTCAGATGCTTGGCAACTGATTCATATTTATGACGGTCACAGTGTCCCAGGATCATGTGAAGTGACCAAAACCTGCTGCAACCACCCAGCAGACGGGGGGAATAAAAACCAAACACCCCCCACCCCACCCCTGCTGCCAATCCTCAAGAGAAATGCTCACAACAATGAAAACCTCGGACAGGAGAAAGAGTGCCGCCGGATGGGCAGGCAGGTGTCTTGCTCAGCTGTGGCTTGGGGGGCACTTTTTTCAGTGCCATTGTAACTTCGAACAGTCACTAAGCGAACTGTTATAAGTCGAGGACTACCTGTACTTCATCACTTTTTTCCTTTTTTTTTTTTGGTCATCAAGTTTTTGGGCAACTGCTGGTACTCGGATGTTGCCATATCCTAAAAGTGGTCAATGGGTGAAAAGGTTGAAAAGCCCTGAATTAGGTGACTCTTTGTTCAATTCCTTCAATACCCCACCAAAATAGTTACAATCCCAATTCTACCAACTCAGCAATATAAAAATTCAAAAGTGGATTACAAATGGCTGAATTTAGTACAAATGATTAACAAAATTACATTTATAGCTATTGAATAACTCTACCAGAAATGATTTCCCTGGTGAATTCTCCCACTGAGTTGGATTAAAAACTTCCCTTGATTAATCTTATGTAATTTAATTACTCTTGTGCAAAAATGTTATCTAGACAATTGATCTGATAGTGACCATCTTCCGGGTATCACAATTAAAAAAGCATTCAACAGTTGCTACAGAAGATGCTCCAATTTTGGAAATGGACTCAGCGCCAGAGCTGGCCTCTGCCAGATGACTCAGTAACTCAGTGAGTAACTTCTCAGCTGTTTCTGTCTACAGTAGCCTTACAATTCCAGTCTACTGTATAGTAATATAAAGAGCAGTCTGGGAATGAATATAAAAATGAGAGAAAATAACATGTATTTTGTATATTTAAATGCATATCTAAACTTGAACATCTTTATTGTGGTCAAAGACCAGTACCTAATAAAACTCAGTAATGTGAACCCGATTGCTTTTATGTACATAAGTACAAATCATAAATTTAATTGGCTGTATCGGTCAATTGATTCCAAATTTTGCATATAACAGAACAGAATTTAGCTACACTTAGCATGACAGAAACATATATAATATCCGTGAGTAAAAATCTATACACTACTAAAACTCTTGTGTCTGTTTGATAAATCGTAATCTTCAGTTTGGTGAAACATTGCATCATAGGGATTTTTTTTTGTCAACAACCTCAAATGGTGGGAGCCATTATTCCCAAGGCAAGGAAATTTGGTAAGCTTTTGCTGCTTCAGTTCTGCTGCACTGCCGCTGTTCATGGCTGCCACTCTAGGGAACTGCAGTCACATGATCCATGTTTTCAACATTCCTTAACAGTTACCGACAAGTCAGTGAGGAAGGAACTGGTGTAATTGCTGATGCTCCTTTCCAGTTGCCATCTTCCCCATAACCAGTGGTGGGATTCAAATACCTGAACAACCGGTTCTTTGCATGGATGGAGGCCTGGGCCTCCAAGGCCTAGAACGGACTTCCGGAAGTGACATCCATGCACTTCCGGCGGGCCGTTCTAGGTTTGGGAGACCTTCTTCAGCCCTCCGAGGCCTAGAACAGACTTCTGGAAGCAGCATGGGTTCAGCCAGTTCTCCAAACTCAATAAAATTTAGCTACCAGTTCTACCGAACCGGTGGGAACCGGCTGAATCCCACCACTGCCCATAACAAAGTCTTTGCTTGTGGAAAGCTTGCAGGGAAAAAGGAGAAATGGTGCAATCTGCCTGTGCGTGGACCATGCTGACTGTGTATACATTCCTTTGCTCCCTCCCCCACCTGGAAGCAGCCATTTACCTGTCTCCTGAGAAGGAAAGGGAAGGAGAAGGAGGGGGGGAATAGAAGGAGGGGGGAGAAAGAAAGAGGGGAGGAGGGAAGGAAGGAAGACTTCCAATGTTGTCAGTTTCCCACAAGAAAACTCCATTGCAACTTTGAGAGGAAAACAATTTTTGAATAAAAGTTGGGTTCCATAAATTGGTTTGAAAATATAAACTCAAATAATTTCACGTTAAAATGCAAACAAATTAATTCTGAATTTCACTCCACTTACTGTAGTCACTGTTTCATTCAATGTATTATGTTCCTCCCCATAAAATCAGTGTGATGATTTGTACTGATTACAGAATACAGCTGGGTTTTATAAAACCTTTTCGCTTTAGGCCTCTGTCACCGTGTACAAAAAAAAAGGTTCAATCAACTTCTCACGGAAAAAAAAGATCTTGCAAAGTTGGAATTGATTGATTGAACTTTTTAGTCCCACCCAGTCTGCTGTTACCACCACAGCCATGCCCACCCAATGGGCCACGGCCACCCAATGGGCCACACCCGATGATGCATAAGTGGGTTTTGGGTTGTAGTTTGGGCACTCGGTCTCTAAAAGATTTGCCATCACTGATTTAGGCCAATTATACCCACTATTAGGTATGCTAGTATGGATGCCTTTTAATCAGCTCTTTAAAACATATCTAAATGAGCTCAAGAACAGGTGATCTACTATTCTTAATGGCCAAAGTAAAAGAAAAGATCTATTTGGCATATCACTATTATGTAATAATCATTTATGGTTTAACAGTTATATTTTTTTTAAAAAAATAATGCAATGAGAGACTTTTCACTGAATATGTCATGTTTTTTTTCTCACATGTCACAAGTATCTGGTGGGTTTAGTTTATACATAAATATCCTCATTCTTCAGTCATCTCTAGTGATCTACTGCCTCTCCCGTTTCAGATACATCCAGGAATAATGTCAAGAGGTAATTCCTCCCAGGGAGTTTTTCAATTCAGTAACTGTGAAGAGTTGAAGGGGTTGCAAATGAAGGAATGAGTGCATTTTACAAAGAAAGCACATTAAAAAAGCAATTTGAGCACTTCGCAACAAGACATTAAGCTAACAAGTGCTAGCTAGTTCCCCTAAATTTGAAGAAGAATTTCTAAGAACAAGACATCTCAAAAATGAAAACAAAAGCATCTAGTCTTAAACACACGAAGGAAGAATTTGCTTTGTTTACCCAAACTCTAGAGTAGGCTCAAAAATATAAACAATGGCATAAAATATTTGGAGATGATATATGGAGTACCAGAGATAATACAGTAAGAATGGAAAACTATCATGTTCATATTCTAAAAGATAATGAAGGAGGCTAAGTCTGGCTATTAAATTTAAATGCATACCCAATATCTTCCTGGAAGCATCATGTAAAAATATTTTGGCAACTAGCAGAAATACATATTTATACAAACAAAAATATTTTCAAAAACATATTATTATTGTTATTGTTATTATTGAATTAATATTCAATTCTGTTCACAGTCTGGGGACTGGTAAAAACAGTTCAAGTCCTAACCAAAGCCTAAGAGCTGTTAAGGTAACGTCTCAGTATATAGGCAGTTTCAAGTAAGGGTGTGTTGTTATTGTTTTGCAAAATCAGAATATTCAGGTCTGATAAGTTCACAATTCCCATGTATCTAGGCAGCCCTTTGGATATTGCTCCAAGGGCTCCTATTACTATTGGTACAGCCATTAATTTCTTCCTCCACAATTGCTCAACTTCAATTTGCAGATCGTGATATTTCATTATTTTTTCTAGTGTTTCTCTTCAATTCGTGCATCACCTGGTATTGCAATATCAATGAACCAGACTTTTTTCTTTTCTACAATAGTGATGTCAGACGTGTCTGTCTGTTTAGATCTGAAAGTCCCACAAGATCTTGACCTGCTCATTTTCAAGATCTTTGTCAACTTGGTGTTCCCATAATTTTTGCTGCATCTGAATCCAAACTTCTGACAAAGCTTCCAATGTATAATTTTGGCAAGTCGATCATGATGTTGTTGATGATGATGAAGATTTAAGATTTAATCTTCAATTCAATTCACTGTCTGGGACTGGTAAAAACTTAACAGTTCAAGTCGTAACCAAGGACCTAAGAGCTGTTAAGGTAATGTCTGAGTTTATAGGCATTTCCAAGTAAGATAGTTGTTGCAAAGTCAGAATATTCAGGTCTGATAAGTTCAAAATTTTCTATTATTATTATTATTATTATTATTATTATTATTATTATTATTATTATTATTATTATTATTATTATTATTATTATTATTATTATTATTATTATTATTATTATTATTTGTTAAATGTTAATAGACTGCCAGGAAAGGTACTTTATTGTGATTAAATTAATACTTCATTTATTCCTTATATGCATGCAGACATACATAAAAATATTCCAATATATTAAAAACTTACAAACATTAATAGCCTTTAATACTGCACATTATTGCTAGTACACTTCCACACAGATGAGGAGAAATCTTCTGTTTCAGTTAAGAAATTTCAAAAGGATTCCCAGGGATTTTTGTTAATTTTAAGATGTTCCAATTACCACCCTGTTCCTTGTGTGTTTCTTTCAATGTATATAAGGATTTCCCATCCTGAGGGAATTCCCCTACTCAAGGTGATCAAGGAACTGGAAGGATCAAGTGATTTTGACAACTTTCTCCCCAGTCCCAACCCCACTGAAATTATCTACAAATTTTCAAATGAAGACAACAGCATGTCTGGATAGAAGCCTTGATGGGAGTCAACTGATGTAACTGCAACACATCAAATGTCTTTGAGTTTCTGTAATGAAATGGTAACATGTTCAGGAACATGATTCCACTGAGAAGCCCATAGAGGATGGAAGAAATAGTTTGCCAACATAAACTACAAGGAGATTTGAATTTGCTGACACATAACTTTAAATTTTGAAGTCTTTTTTTTACTTTCTGTAGAGAGTTGTATTGTCTACATATCTCAAGTTGTTAACATTTCAGCTTCCTCATCCTGCTATATGATTATACATAAATTAGGAAATTTAAAGAAACGAGGACAATCTGCATCCTTGTCTCACTTTTTCCCCTGTTCTGAAAGAATTTTGTTGCTATGTTCTACAGTAAATTCTTTCTTATTGTAAAGATTTTTTAGAATAATGGTGTTCAGTTATACCCATTACAGTAACAATATACCTTTTGGGCTGATCTAGACTATCAAAGGCCTTAAAACAAATGATTGTGAACACCTTGACATTTTCAACTGCCATACTGCAGTTTTACTCTTTTTACAATATCTCTTGCCTTGCCGCCCCCAACTAGGGGCATAGAGCAGGCTCAAGTCGCAACTGCGAAATATTTTTATATCCAAATTTCTTTTTTCTGACAAAGAGTAAAGGATTAAATTGGGAGACTAAGATGGACCATTTCTGGCTTTTTTTGCCTTCATCAGTTAGCCATACCCTTTTTATGGGATTCGAACCTGGGAACCACTGCCTAGTATGTATAACTTCCCAGGTTCGAATCCCATAAAAAGGGTATGACTAACTGATGAAGGCAAAAAAGCCAGAAATGGTCCATCTTAGTCTCCCAATTTAATCCTTTACTCTTTGTCAGAAAAAAAAAAAGAAAAGAAATTTGGATATATATATATATATATTTTGATCTATCTTCCTAAGCAAAACATGATTTAAGAAATTAATGCAATGAGTTAGTAATTTGTGCATTCTTGTGTATCTCCCTTATTTGTACATCAGTTTATATGCCACCTTCTTCTATATTTGCCAGTAAATAGCTATTACACTTGAATTGCCTCTTCTCCTGCCCTTCAGAAAGTATTTCATCTGCAACTTGTGCTTTTTTATTTGATTACTATTGTACTTCAGTTTCTAATCAAGTTGGATCCCGAATATATTCACTTTATATGAGTGTTCTGTCATTTTGTAATCCCATTTATCAAAGTCGCTGTCTAATCTCTCCATATTCCTTTAGCCTCAATCGCCTCTTGTAACTGTTTTTGGGAAAAGTGCTGTAAATTGTCCCGTGATTTATCTGATCTTCTTAAAAACATCTCTTTTTTTCCTACTGACTTTCGTCTGTTTGTTGACGTTCTCAATTGAGGTATCTTTCCTTATCCTTTCCTTCTTGATGTTGAAAGATTTTGTTCAGATCTCTTACGCTCTTATTACTACCCAAGGCTTTTATACTCCATCTTTCCCTGGCTGTCATGACAACTTGTTCTGAAAGCTTTTCCTCTTTGCTATTTTGGGATTATTTATTATTTATTTTGTGCTTCTTGTTCCACAGGGTCTTCTCTCCTTCCATAACTCCTTTGTTTCTCATTTGTATAAGTGTACTGAATCTATTCCTTATGTTTATCTTATATTCTGTATGTTCTCCAGGTTAAATTTTACTTGGAGGTCTGCTCTTTATTTTTTATATTTAGCAAATATATTTTACATAAATAATTTTCTATCTCACAATTTGCATCTGCATCTAACTGCATTGAAAACAGCTACTTTTCTATTTTCTATTTCTTGTTATGTAGCTGATTCAATGTCCTTTAAAACAGGTCTTGGCATTTAAGACAGGTCTCTTCCCTATCTCCTGCTCTACTGTATTTACCTAATTCAGTTTTTCCTGTAATGCCTGCATTGTTTGTATCCTAATTACTAGCACAGCTTTCCTTCTAGAAGATGTTGCATTTAAATGACCATAGAGTTCCTCAGTGTATTTCACTATTGTCTGTGTAGTAAATGCAGGCATTGATACAACAAAAATGTTCACTGGATATTTACTAATATATATTATGCTGCCTTTAATTAGGTTGTTGCTGGTGCATCCTTCTGATACCCTTTTTGAATGTTATTGTTTTTGTGTAATCTCTTGCCTTGAATGTACTCATTCAATTGAGTACATGGCCATGCCTGTTCACCTCAGTATTTATTCAATAAAATATCCAGTTTAGTATGCTTCATTTATGCTTTGATAATTTCAAGTTTTTCCTTTTGCACGTTTCTCACATTCCATCGTCCAATTGTATGTTTCCTGTGCATCAAGACAGACTTCGTTCTATTTTAATCTGGTTGCATCATTGTGTGCAGAGAAACACTAAATTGTAGAGTTGGAGGAGGCCACAATAATTATCTAACCCAACCATTTGAAATGCTCAACAAAACCAATTTTAATTGTCCATGATGGATGGCTGTCCAGCTTCCTCATAAATAATCTCCTGAGAGGGAGATCTCACACTTTCTGTAGGTAAAGTATTACATATAGCCAACACCCCAGAAGACAAACTCAGGATCCAAAAAGATCTTGACAAACTTGAACAATGGGCCCTATCCAACAAAATGAGTTTCAATGTGGAGAAAAGTGAAGTCTTACACTTAGGCAGGAAAAACCAAAGGCACAAATACAGATTGGGCAAGACCTGGCTTAAAAACAGTAACTGTGAGAGGGACCTTAGAGCCCTAGTGGACGATCACTTGACTATGAGCCAGCAGTGTGCAGCAGCAACCAAAAAAGCTAATACAATCCTGGGTTGTATAAACAGAGGCATAGAATCAAGATCATGCGATGTATTAGTACCACTTTACAAAGCCCTAGTAAGACCAAACCTGGAATACTGCAGCCACTTTTGGTCACCATATCACAAAAAAGATGTTGAGAGTTTGGAAAAAAATCAGAGAAGGGCAGCTAAGATGATCAAAGGGCTGGAGACTAAAACATACGAAGAACCGCTGTGGGACTTGGGTTTGTCTAGTCTAAAGAAATGAAGAAATAAGGGAGACATGATAGCAGGACTAGAAGACCTCCAAGGTTCCTTCCAGCTCTATTCTATTGTTTTATAGATATGAATGTCAGGAAACTTTCCTTATAGTTAAATGAAATCTAATAGGTTTTTTTTTTATTTCTGGTGCTAGTTTCTTTGGCTATGGAAAGTATTTCCCAACCATATTCCCTACAGGTTCCTCAAATGTGCCATGTACTTGAAAACAGCTATCATGTTCCCCCTTGGTCTTAACAGAATACCGGTAACAGAGTTGGACCTTGGTGGTCTTCTAGTCCAACTCCCTGCTCAAGCAGGAGATCCTATACCAGTGATGGCAAACCTTTTAGAGACTGAGTGCCCAAACTGCAACCCAAAACCCACTTATGCATTGTTAAGTGTTGGGTGGGTGTGGCCCATTGGCTGGGTGTGTCCCATTGGATGGGCGTGGCCAATTGGGTGGGCATGGCTGCAGTGGTAATGGCAGACTGGGTGGGACTAAAAAGTTCAATCAATCAATTCCAACTTTGCAAGAACTTTTTTTTTTCCACAAGAAGTTGAAATTGACTGATTGAACCTTCTTTTTTTTTTTGGCACATGGCGGCGGAGGCCTAAAGCGAAAAGGTTTTATAAAACCCAGCTGAAGGCCTAGGACTGGGGCGACGATGTGCGTGCCCACAGAGAGGGCTCTGAGTGCCGCCTCTGGCACCCGTGCCATAGGTTCGCCACCACTATCCTATACCATTCTGGACAAATGGCTGTCCAATCTTTTATCCCAATTGAACATCCCAAGTTTGAATATCAGTCTATACCAGGGGTAGTCAACCTTGGCTCTTTTATGACTCGTGGACTTCAACTCCCAGAATTCCTGAGTCATAAAAGAGCCAAGGTTGACTACCCCTGGTCTATACTCTTAGATTTAATTTCCTGTGTCATCAACTTTGCTCTCCTTTGAATCCTCTAGAAATGTATTCAGAATCATAAACAATGCTTCAGATGGATATTTATTTGATACAGTTCAATATCTAATGCCTGAAACTGTGTTAGCCCTTATAGTAGTTGTCACACTACTGACTCATGTTCAGCTTGTTGCCAATAACCATATTCAATTTTTCTTGGATGTAGCTTTCGAAGTCCATGTATCTTTCATGTGGTATGTTCTATTTTTTTCTCCATTAATCATATTTAAATATCTCGCTGTTAAGAGATGTCTTGTTCATCGCAGCCCATCTTCTACAAACTGGATAATTTAATTTCAATTTAATCTCTCCGTTGGCCAGATCGCCTAATTTTATATGTTTTACAAATTTGATAAACGACCTGTCAGGTCCCCTTTTGGGTGCCCTGCCCCTTCTGTTGGAGGGGGAGGCTCTGGGGGAACATTCTTTGCATGCCTTAGCTTTGCTGAAATTGCATGGGAATTAGGGAAGGGAATCATCTTCGGAGACAAGATAGATTCCCTCTCAGCTGGTTCCAGCCTGACTCCAAGGTCGCTGTGCCCTGAGGATGATCCATTGTCAAGCTTGTACCTTAGTGCTCTCAAAACAACCTTGCAGCAATACATTGGCTGCGGGTGGACTGGTTAGGGGGGCTGGGTTTCAGAATAGGAGGAATAGCTTCATGCTTTGCACGGGACCATTAGATTTCACTTGTCTTTACTGCAACCATTTTATCTGAGAAAGTTCTTTTGATTAACCTTACGGAGTCAAGAGTTGTGCTTTCCTGAGAGGATCAGCTGGGTCAGGTCCCTAAACATCCGATCAGTCCTGCTATCCAGATGACTAATAAAAATACTGAATAATACTATCTCCGAGATAAATTCCTATAAAGGACTTCATTGGTTATTGCCCTTCAACTTGATACTAAACCACTGATGATAGGTATACTTAGCCCGCCAGTTTTGAGTCCACTTTACTGTATTTCCAGTGAAACAATGGTTGATAGGTTGGTAATGAAAATCCAACAGAACAGAATATATGCAGCTCTGGGTTGAGGTGTAGGTTCCTGTTCTCCAAGCTTGGTTGTTTGCTTTCAGATGTTTCATTACCCAACTAGATAACATTATCAATGGGAATGGGAGTAAGAGCGAGGCTTACAATGGCTTGGCTTGCCATTATTGATGGGGATGTAGTTTTTTTTCCTTGATAGTTCCTTGATGAGCATATTATTTTCTCCCTGATTGGTTGTCTGGTTTTAATTCCTGCTTATCTGGATATTGGTTTCTGGAGAGGATGTATTCTGGCCTTTTATTTCCTTCTTAGCTTTTCATTCTCTCTTGGATCATGTTGTACTGAAGCTGGTCAAAAGCTAAGCTGAAATCAGGAAAATTATATCTACCACTTTGCCAGCTAGATTAGTTACCCTGTGAAAGAAGAAGGCAGTATTTGTCTCACATAATCTATTTCTGGTAAAAAAAAAACCATGAGAGCTACTTGTGAAAATTCAGCACTGTTTCCCAATAATTGAGAGGAATGATTTCTGATTAGGAAGGATCTCATCATCCAATACCAAACTTGTTTACAGATCACCACGATGGCCATACATTTTTTCTAGCCAGAATACGGAAGTGGTTGGCCATTGCTTTAAGTGTGGAGTTTTTTTCTACTATGTTGGTTGGCTTCCATCATGCTTGCAAACTGTAACCCATTATGGATTACACTTAGCTTCATCCCCTGACCCAGCCTTGATCTTGACACAAAGAGGTTGAACCTACCATGAATCCTCATTCCCACCTACTCCCCCTACCACAGTGGTGAGGGGCAGACCATGGGGAGGACTCCCTGCCCCTCCCTTGCCTCGCCCCCTCCTCCTTCTCCCCCACCCGGCAGGGTTATTGAGTCATTGAAGCTATTAAGATCTCTCCTACCATAGCAGGGAGGAACTCATCTAGGAGGAAGCATTTTAAAGGTAAACTCTTTTCTACTTCATCAGATTTGCAAAGTTTATTTACTGTTACCTATATATAAATATAGTAAAGAGACCTATAAACTTACAGTTACAGTAGGTGACAATGAAATGCAAAAAAAACCCCAAACACAAATGTCATAATTTAATTAGAATAGAAACATACGCTAAATTAGATAAAAAAATTAACAACAGCAGTAATTGGTAGAAACACAATCTTAGCATACCTGTTTCGAATTAGAAACCCCTATCTCTATCTTGGCTGAAACAAAAATAGACTTTATTATTAATTCCAAATTCTGGAGACTGAATCCACTTATCTTCAAGTTGCCCAAGCTGAGAAACACCACTCTACAGAGTTTTTCCTGTAAGATAATCAAAGATCTGGCTGTTAAAAATGCTTGTAAATGGAACTGTTGAACAAGTTTTAGTTGCAATGTAAATCACGCAAATAATACTTGGAACACTACAGTTAGTAGTTCAGAGCATTCATTTTTAAAAATTAATATAATTGCCCCCAATTTTCAGAAAAACAGTACTGAACCTGAGATTCTTCCAGCTTCTAGTTCAGCACTTGCCTTCAATCTCTGTCTCTGTCTTCTGTTATGATTCTGTGCCAGCCTGTGATTCCAGTAGTTGAATCTAGGGAATCAGAGGAGGAGAAGGAGGAGGGGCCTGGAGAGCCATCAGAGTTGGAGGGAGGCTCTGATGAGCTGCAGGACATACAAACTAATTAAGAGGCTGGTCCTTCCACTCGTGATCAAGCTGAGAGCCAACTGTGCTGGGAAGCTGAGTCGGACTTGGAGGAAGCACAGCTGGAAGACCTCAGAGACGCGCGTAAACGTAGACAGGTCACACGAGTAGGACAGAGGGAGGCAATGGGGCGACTCCAGGGGAGGAGGAGAAAGCAATGAGAAGCCACGCCTTGGGGGCCGCATAACAAAAAGGCAATGTGTGGGCAGGGCTGGTTGCTGGAGGCAACTGTTTGCAAAGAACTTAAGAGATCATGGTCTGTTTATTTTGCCTGTGAGTTATTTCCTGTTTGACTGGTGCTCCGTTTTGCTTTTGGAGAAGGACTCCGTTGGAAAAGCGTTCTGTTGCTTTTTGTTTTCTGGGATAATTATCAGGTCTGTAACTCAAATAAAAAGGGTTTATTTTCCAGTCTACTGTTAAAAGAGGGGTTGTTTTGTGAAGTAACAAGGATGTACGTAGGCTGGGACAGAACACTCTCTTTCTCAATTGAACTATCATTTGTAAAGGTGTTAGATATGGAACAGATGTCAAAACCTGTAGTAGCAGATCTGGTTAGCTTTCTACTTATGAGAGGCCCTTATGAGCTATCTCTCATGATACTGAGCAATATGTGAAGCCAACGACATTTGATTACAGAAACTATTTGAAAATGTTCACTCTTTAGTACAAACAAAACAACCCGCACCCAACAACCCAGAAACAAATTAATGTGTTCCTGCTCTGAACCATGTTGAAAAGGCTAATAATAAAGAACCTTGCATTTTGGGCTATAGAAAGCTTGCCTGCTTCAGGCAGCTAAAACGTTGGGAAAAGATTTTTCTACTGAATTAATGCTACCACTACCACCCCTTTATTATAATCTACTTTTGAACAGATTGTTGCTTTTATAATTATAAATTATATAATACTGTTAGATAGTAATCTGCCCTGGAATGAATTCTGTGTTCTGTGCTAAGAAAGAATGATGACTTTTTTTCCCTACCTTCCCATTATGTCTGATTCTTGAAGATTACCTAAACAAGTCCCTCCAGTTTTCTTGGAAAGATTTTTCAGAAGTGGTTCGCCATTGCCGCGTGGCTAGGGTTGAAAGAAAGAAAGTGATTGGCCCAAGGTCACCTTGTGCCTAAGGTGAGACTAGAACTCACAATCTGCCAGTTTGTAGTTTGAATTTGTAACTGCACCTAAATGGTGATTTAATCTGCAGGGAGGCTGGTCCTATGGTCTATGTGAAATGTTTAGGGTTGCAGAGGGAGCTTGGAGTTGTCCCTGAATGTTGCTGTATGGTTTGACTGAAGGCAGCTGGCATTCATGTAAACTCTTTCTTTTTGTGGATCCTGAAATTTCCTTTGGTTTATGAAGGAATTGAGGGAGATGAAACACATGAAGAGATGGCTAGAGCACCACTGAAGTGAACAACAAGAAATGAACCCAATTAAACTTGAGGTAGATCTGCTACTAGGGCCTACTTCATGCTGGTAAAGGTTGTGAAAGTCCAATATTACTTTGCTCTTATTGCATCCACAAATAATTTGAAATAAACTGGATCCTTCCAAGGAGAACTGGTTAAGAGATTTACTTGCAGTGCGCCTGTGAGGAATGTGCTCACATCTGTTCTATAAAGTTGTTCAGATTTACTTCAACTTGAACTCTGACCTTGAGACGAGTCCTATGCTAGTGACTGAAGCAACTCAGAAGAACTCTGGATGAGGTAGATCATAGACTTATAAGGCTAGAAGGGAACTTGGAGGTCTTTTACTCCTATCCCTGTCAAGGCAGGAGTCCTTGTACCATCCTGGACAAATAATTGTCCATTTTTTTTGTAAAACCTTCAGCAATGGAGCACTTATAACTCTGGGAGTCAAGCTGTTGTATTGGTTAATTGGTCTGTCAAAAAGTCCTCCTTATTTCTAGGTTGGATCTCCCTCTGATGGACTTCCACCCATTGCTTTTGTCCTGCCTTCAAATAATTTGAAGAATAAATTGACACCCTCTTCCGTGTGACAGTCCTTCAAATATTGGAAGACTGCTATCATGTCTCTCCTAGACTAAACATACCTAGTTCCCTTAGCTGTTCATCGTATGATTTAACCTCCAGACTCCTTATTACCTTTGTTGCTCTTCTCTGGACTCTTTCTAGGGCCTCAGCATCTTTTTTGTATTGTAGTGACCAGGACTTGATGCATTATTCCAAGTATGGCCTCACTAGTGCAGTATAAAATGGTAGTATCACTTCTCATGATGTTATCCTTCTGTTGATGCAGCCTAGGACGACATTGGCTTTTTTTGGCAGCGGTAGCATACTGCTGACTCATATTCTACAGGACACCTATATCCCTCTCAGAGGCACTCCAATTGAGCCAGGTACCACCTATTCTGTACCTGTGCATTTGGTTTTCCCTGCCTAAATGCAGAACCTTACTTTTCTCACCTCCGAACTGCATCTTGTTGGATAGGGCCCAATGCTCAAGCCTGTCAAGATCTTTCTAGGTGGCCATGGCATGGGGCTACGTTATTTGTGAGATCACCTTCCCCCCAATCTTATCTACCTGTCCCATCAAATCTGCAGGAGAGGAATACATGGGTCCCGTTAATTAAAAAATGCCACTTGGAAGGAACTAAGAAGAAAGCTTCTTCTGTCACTGTGCCTGCTTTACAGAACAATCTCTGACCTACTGGCTCAGCTTTCTGAAGGCTCCCAAGATATAGCTGCATTCCCAGGCTTAGATGTTGACCTTTGGAGCCTGTGAATCAATTTCATTGAAATATTTGTATTGTATTTGTATTGTTGCTTATTTCAGTTTCTGGCTATTTTGCAACATTTTTCTTTATTATTTTTTCTGCTGGATTTTTTTTTATTGCTGTTAGCAATCCAGAGTTTTAATATAGATATAAATATATTGAAAATCATGATAAAAATTGTTCTTAGGTTGGAAAGCATGATACCTGCAGTTTGCACATTATTTATATTCTATAGTGGACCCGTGTTTCACAACCCCTTGGAAACAAGTTTTCTTAATTAGAAACTGAAGACGTGCTTCTCCCATATTCCCCAAAGTCTAGCATGTATAAGAGAAACAATTAACCATCAATCTTTAATTCAATTGCAAATTAGGATACTATTGCAGGAAAAAAGAAAGAAAGAAAGAAAGAAAGAAAGAAAGAAAGAAAGAAAGAAAGAAAGAAAGAAAGAAAATGCTAGCTAATATAAGCCTTATGAAATGCACACCTCAGCTCAATCCAAACATCAACAAAGGCAATGAGATGATGCAAAGACTGTATTTTAGAAGGTAGATCCTGCCATAAACTTAAAAAGGGGTCTGCAGATGTTCCTTGGAAATTGTACAGAAAAAAACTTGCCAACATTGTTTTCTAAGTTGTACTGTGTCTGCAAATGATGATAAAACTTAAAATGCATTCCTCGGTCCATGTAATTACAATTATAATGCTTAATGTTTTAAATATTAGTGCAAACTTCTAAAGAATTTGTCCATTTATTTACAAATGGGGCAAGGAAGCCTTAAAGTAACATAAATAAATCACAATTTGATCCAACTATATTCATCCTACTTTGCATCATTTGCTTTTGGTAATGGGATAATTCACAGCATGAAAAAATTAGGTAATTTGTTTTGATAGCCTAGGTATGATTCTTAGTGTGGTAGTTTCTAGATATACCTGATTATATCCTTATCATTTCAAGCCATCATGTCATTCAATCATAGTGACTGGAAACTGTATGTGCTATATTCCAATATATGTGTAGTGGCAGGGCTGAACCTAAAGGGTAAATAGTTTGAGATTTCAAGCCTCCCCTCTCAGAAATCCTATGGATGCTCACATCCTGACCCTATTTTCTCCCTTGACTTAGCAGATTGGTTTTTTTCACAGCTGCTATCTTCCTGAGGGATGCCTCTGTCTTCCTTCTTCCATCAGATGCACAAAAGAGAGATGACAAAAGGGGGAAAGGGGGAAAAACAATAAAAGGGAAATTACTGCTATCACAACAGCTCCCGGCCCTGCCTGTTTAGGTATGTGACTAAGGAAATTGGTAGCTCCCTTTGTTTGAGAGATGCTGTAGATCAGGGGTGTCAAACTCGCAACGTCACGTGACGTGTTGCAACATATCGAGATTTTTTTTGCCATTTGGCAATGGGGTGGGCGCAGTTTCGCTATGATGCATCCGGCCCTATTTTAAAATTCTAGGTTTTGATTAGTAATGAGTGAATACACACACACATCCCTATCATAATTTAATAATGGATTTACCCTACAAGAGTAGCGTGGAACAAAGAAAAACATGCAGTTTCTCCTTTGGAGTAAGGCTTCCATGTTGTATATAATGCTTGCACCCACACTTATTTTAAGCCTAGGGTTGGGTTTATTGTGATTTGCCATGTTCCTCTATGTCATTATTACCTGGTCTCCTTTTATGTGAAAATGTCAGAGATTTAATCCGCAATTTTCTTCATGAAAACCATGTTCCTATCAGAAAGCCAGGCTATTTTTAGCCAAGAATATTTTTATCACTTTTAATCACTGCTTTATTTCTTAGGTTTCAGTGACATCCTCCAACTGTTAGTTCCTCTTATGGTATAAGCAAAATCAATTGCTCAATTTCAAAAATCTATAGCAAAAACAGTTAAAATTAAACACTTCCAGCATACAAACTATAGCCATATAAAAAGGTAAAAACCACATTAACTTGGAAGGTAGCTATATTTTCTGAATCTCCTCTCTCTCCTGAAATCTCATGTCATGCACACATGTAGCTGTTTAAATGATTTATGAGCCACCCATATCCCTGCTGTGACTCTCCGCAGTGTACAAGGATTAAAGCCATCATAACAATATATAAGTTAGGATGCCACAGTTAAAATAACCCCCAATCAAAAAGCCCCATCTCCAACAGAACTCACCTAACTTCCTGGTTGAAATGTCTGGAGGGACAACCAGGTCTTCAATACCTTATGAAAGGTTAACAAGAATATGTTATGCGATAAAATATTGGTTTTTCTGAAGAACTGTGATGGAGCAAATATGATGAAAGAACTAACTTTACTGGGAACAGGCGATACTCTGTTAAATAGCATTGAGGGCTGCTACTATAGAATAAGTGGAATCTAGTACAATAACAGTAATTGTGAGAGGGATCTTGGAGTCCTAGTGGACAATCACTTTAATATGAACCAGTAGTGTGCTACAGCAGCCAAAAAAGCCAATGCAATCCTAGGCTGCATTAACAAAGGGATGGAATCAAGATCATGTGAAATGTTTATATTATTGTATAAGGCCTTGGTAAGACTACACTTGGAATACTGCATCCAATTTTGTTCACCACAATATGAAAAAGATGCTGAGAGTCTGGAAAGAGTGCAGCAAAGTGCAACAAAGATGATTAGGGGAATGGAGAGTAAAACATATGAAGAATGGTTGAAGGAATTGGGTATGTCTAGTCTAGTGAAAATAAGAACTAGGGATGACATGGTAGCAGTGTTCCAATATTTGAAGGGCTGCCACAAAGAAGAAGGGGTCAACCTATTTTCCAAAGCATTAGAAGGCAGGACAAGAAGCAATGGATGGAAACTAATCAAGGAGAGAAGCAACCTAGAACTAAGGAGAAATTTCATGAAAGTGAAAACAACTAACCTGTGGAACGGCTTGCCTTCAGAAGTTGCGGGTGCTCCATCACTGGAGGCTTTTAAGAAGAGACTGGATGGCTATTTGTATTGTTTATGGTCTCCTGCTTGAGCAGGGGGTTGGACTAGAAGACCTCCAGGGTCTCTTCCAACTCTGTTATTCTGTTATTTTATTACTAAAATCCTATGAGAATACCAGGAGAAAGGGAGACTTCAAGGCACAGCTGAAGGTCACCATTTGACTTCATGGCAGTTATGTCGTTTGCTCTGCTTATACCTTCTAATCCATTGTTATCTTTAAAAAAATCAAGAGCTAGACAATCTGAAAAATACATCAGATAATATGCATACTTCAAATTGGTTGTGGCTGAGAGAGGCTGCAGCAGGTAGTCTCTTTCATCCTGATTAATTTGCATCGAGTAAAGGATAATCTTTAATCAAACTGAGAGAGCAATTTTATTAATTGCACACATGGCTAAATTAAAGCTGCATTCCTGCTTTAAATTGTATTAGTTGCAGGCCTTATCTGTGTTTACTGTTTAAGCTGCTTCTGTCCGGTTGACTAAGCTGATTTAAGGAAATCTTGTTAGAACTTATAGCAGTATTTTGGCAGCAGTTTCAGGACTTCTGTGCATGTGTAACTGATTGAGATAGAATACAACCCCATCTTCAATATTTGTATGTAGGCGTGGGTGTGTATTCATGGTTTGGGGCATTGTTCAATTTCACTTCCATTTTTTTTAATTTATTGTTTCCTCCTAATACCTTCTGTGTGAACTAGACTTAATTAGAGCTTTCCAGAATTCAATTTAAGTACAACTTTCAGGTGTAGAGTTCCCTTTTATGAGATATCACAGTATCCATCATGGCTAAGGATCTCTATTTATTTGAAATCTGAATCCAGCAGTTTCCCACCAAAGCCGTACCTGAAAGAAAAGCATCAGAGTGAGATATGAAAAAATAGAATATACCAAGAACAGCCACTTCTGTCAGTCACACCTAGTTGGGCACAAAAAAAGGCACCACTTTTGTCTATCACAAAAGGGGGGAGGTGCTGTAGACCAGGGGTCCCCAACCTCGGCCACTTTAAGGCCTGTGGACTTCAACTCCCAGAATTCCTCAGCCAGCCATGCTGGCTGGGGAATTCTGGGAGTTGAAGTCCACAGGTCTTAAGGTGGCCGAGGTTGGGGACCCCTGCTGTAGAGGAAGGTATGTGTGGTTTGTGTTAGGAAAGAAGAATATGGTTCTGAAAACAAAGATATGCTGGGGTGTTGGGAGAGACTTTCTCAAGTTACTTGTGACCTTCCCTTCTGGCTTCCCCATTGATTTTGCTCATGGGAAGCCTGGAAGAAAGGTCACAGATGGCAATCACGTGACTGTGGGACACTGCAATAGGTCATAAGCACAAATTGGTTGCCAAGCACCCAAATTTTGTTCCTGTGAGACTGGGGGTGCTGCAATGGCCAGAACCTAGAGGTTTGATGATAAGTCTCTTTGTACAACACTGTCAGACTTCAAAAAGTCACTGAACAAATGGACACTAAGCGAGAACTATATATAGGAATGCAAATTTAGCAAAGTTAATGACAGGTCATTTTTAACCAAGTTGTATCTGTGCTTGAGATACATATAGAAGATCCATAATACATTGCTGTTAATTTAGAAAAAAGAACTAACTTTGTAATGACAGTTTTGCTGTACTGACACTTGATGAAAAGTGGGAATAGTTGTGGCTTTTCTCTTTGAATTGAATTAATTTCAGAATTGCCTTTGAAGTGAACAGGTAATAACTGACTTGTGGTATTATCAAATCAGTTTATTCATCTTAATTTTCTTTCTCTCTCTTCTCCCCACCCCAGTTCTATAGTGCTTGGACATAAGCCAAGTTATCATTCTAGTAAAAAGAAGTAACAGACTGACACTATATAGCAGAGAGATTGACCAAGCCAGTGGGAAGAGTTAAATGGGGAATTAGTGTAGAATCCCTGCATGGGCACATTCTCTCTCACACACACACACCTTGAATGCCATTGAATCTTATCTAGTCTCACCCAGATACAAACTGAAAATATACTTCTGTATAGGCTTGAGCAATAAAACAGCTAGTTGAACTCTTCAAATGTGGTTCTTGTTGTTTGCTTCTGACATGCTAAGTTTTTATTATGCAAAAATTTCCTAAAGAATCTATCTTATATTTGATTTAACATCCTTTTTAACTTGTTTAGGGAGATAAAAGCTGTTCTTTTGTTGTTGTTGTTGTTTTACTACAATATCAAGAAAGAATTAAAAAAATTCATTCAAGGCAAGTTATTCATTCAAGATAGAGGAGGGTGTTTTAGATACAGATCAAAAAGTACTACAGGCAACAATAATGCTAAGGTCTTAACAATACTCTAATATAATAGAGATTTGATTATTTGTGAGAAATTATGTGATTTACACATATAATATATGTGATTCACACATATACTTACTAAGAGAAAGGGAAAGTGCAGAATAATTGTTTACAAGTGCCATTTTGGTTTTGAATAAGAAAAGCTCTACTTAAACTCATTACATCTTATCAAACCAACCAAAAGATCAGAAAAAATATATATATTCATAAAATCAAATGAGCCATTTCAATAATGTTAATAAAAAAACACATAGCGTATATAGCCAGTTATCTTCAAAGTCTCAAAAACTCGTGGGAAAAGACCTTTAAATCTAAATATAGTGAACTATTTGTCGTAAAATTTCCTTTCCCCTTTGGAAACTGTCTGTTGTTGATCACAATAATCCATCTTCCATTTAAAATTATATTACAGCATTTAAACATTTCCTAGATCCTTTTTTTGGGAGGGTATTCAAATTGAGCTAGATTTATTAGCTTGGGTGGCAATGGCCATTGCACTTTTAATTTTGGTTTAAAGAAACTGAAAAAGTCAACAATGCTTGGCAATTCATTTATCCTGATATTTTCTCGGACTTAAAAACATTGTAAATATGATAAAACATCCCACGTTCCCAAGTTAAGTCTTGACTATGAAATAAAACTTTCCACACCCCATTTTGTTTCCTGCTTGCTTCAACATCAGTGTCTTGATGCTAACACTCTGGCCTCTTTCAATTGTTTTTTATAAAATTCATAGTGCCATGATGTTATGTTAGCTAATAAAATAGCAAGTGTCATTTTATCACTGGTGTCACTGAAGATGAGCAAGGATGATGGAGAGTCAGTTAAGGCCAAAGTTATTATGCTCTACGAAAAACACTGTTATCAGCCTGGTAACGAAGGTTAGTGCTCTTTAAATTCCTTGCTACAGGGAGGTTACAGTTTATGCATTTTAATGTAATGTCCTCCCTAGCTGTTGCGCTTTCTTGAATTGTGTTTACTTGGCTCTTTGTTGAGAGTTGCTTTCTTTTGGGTAAAGTTGACAAAAGGTGTACTATGCGCACATGTAAAAAAGAAGCCTAAAACTGTCTCCTATTGTTGCTTCTGCTTTATTCCCTGTTCTGTGTGTCAAGCAGATTAGGTTGCAAAGGTGCCTCAAATGTTGTTTTATTGTTGCTAGGGGGATTTAAAACTGTTTATGGCTTTTGTTATATCTTCGGTTCTTTAGGCATTGAATGAGGCAGAGTGTTGAAACAGCAACAAGTTTATTAACTCAGAACAGAAGCAGCCCTAAAGGCTGCTGCACAGCTATTTATACAGTTAGCCTCTAGGTGGCAACCAATAGGTTTAAAGCAGTGGTTCTCAACCTTTTTAATGCCGCGACCCCCAACCGGTCGTAAGTCGAGGACTAAACCGGTCGTAAGTTGAGGACTACCCAACCGGTCGTAAGTCGAGGACTTTCTCTGCCCGGGAGCGCCGTGCATGCGTGGTTCCGCCCCCTGCGCCGGCCGAGGCGTAGCTGGCAAGTGGCAGAGACGGAGCAGGCCGACCACCAGCTGGCCCAGCCCAAGGGAGGTAAGGCACCCGCCGGAAAAGGGGAAAAAAATGGTGGACAGCCTTGCTTGGCGACCCCCGTGAAATGGTCGATCGACCCCAAATGGGGTTGCGACCCATAGATTGAGAACCGCTGGTTTAAAGTAACATTTCCCACCCCAAACCTCATTATCAGCTTGGAGACAGCCAGTCTGGCTTTCAGTAACAGCAACTGTTAAACAATACAGCAATGTAGGTCAGACATTAAGCAAGTGATTTAAAACAGTTGTGGCCAATACATTACAGTTTTCTTTAATCACTCTGAATAATTTTTGTAGGTTAAGTAATAATACTCTGCATGTGCTTTTTGTAGTTGGTTTAGAACTAAACAAATAACAGAGGAACAAGGGTTGTTAACACTATTTGGTAAGGTTGATTACTCAAAATGTTTTGAATTTTGTGGCACAGAAACATGGAATTGTCAGAAATTTGTCAAGTGCAGATGTTTTGCTTCAAGTTCTGAACAATTTTTTAAAAGTTCATTTTATGTACCTTTCTAATCTTTCTTTGCCTCAATGCTATTTCCCACACTTTAAAATAAAGTGTGGAAAATAACATTATTTAAAAAATAGCAAAACAGCAGCAGTTTTAAAGATCCCATCAATTAATAATTATTTTACTGTTATTGTTATTATTTGTATTATTCATATTTTTATATTTTTTTCTTTACCGTTGCCTTAAAAATTGTCTTCTTTTTAGAAATATAAAATTCAGAAATTCAAAAGATATGAATGTACTCTACAGGTATTTCGTTGTTATTAAATTAGATTTTTATTTTTCCTAAATGATTCTATTATTAGTAATGGTAGTGGTTATAGTATTGATGAGTAATAATAGTACCAGTATTTTTATTGCTGCCTGAGTTCTTGAAGGCAAGGCAAGATCACAGTCAACTGATTAAACAAATAAATAGAAATAAAAAATTAATATTCTGAATGCTTAATACTAATGGTACATTAATATCAATAAAACAAAAATGCTGCAAGGTCTGTGGCTGAGTTTCATTTTTGGAAAGTCTGAGGGCTTCACTACTCACAACTAACACCACTTATTATTTTGTCACAATGAATTCCTTCAATGAAATGACTGTTACTGGAGAATAAGGCAAACAATTTTGTTATGGCCATTGTCAACGCTGCTAACATCAGATGTTCTTGCTTTGACAACAGATGGAAATGTAGCCATCTTTTCTCTTTCACTTTTAGAGTTAGTTGATGCTGGGAGGGGGGATGTGGATGAGAGTCCAGTTAATCATAACAATAATAACTCAGCTGTGGGAATCCAAGGTTATTTGTGTAAATTTGTGTATATTTATTGTGGTTTTTATTATCGCCTGTTCACCGCCCTGAGTCCCATAAGGGAGATAGGGTGGTATATAAATTCAATAAATAAAAAATAAATAATAAAATAAAATTGCGCCCAGAGTTGATAAAGATTTGGCAGGCTGAAGATCTGGGGAGAAAGCCCACACTTCAAGCTAATTGGGGAATGTGATTTATGACAGTTAATTGGAGGAGAGAATTGTGCTTTGCTACTTTGTGCCCAGGGGAGAGGAATTCAGTTTTTGGCTTTAACTATGTAGTGCCAATACTTTGTTTCTCGAATAAAAGATTATTTAAGGTAAACAATGCCTCGAAGTCCTTTTGAAGAGTTTCATCTGTTGGAACCATGACAGCCATGACATTTACATCCTATTGAAAAAAAACCTAATAATTCATATTAACAAAACTATGTTGTAATTCAGAATTCTGAATTTTTTAGTTTGAGAAAAGGGGAGAAACCTCTTCATTTCTGCCCTCTGCTTCTGTAGCTTTATTTGTTCATCTGATTTCAGTACAATCTCTACTACCGGTAATGCCTGTATGTTCATTCCATGACTTGTAAAGTTACCACTATCTTTATCTTTTTGACATTACTTTCTTCTTTTTTTCCCACACTCCACCAAAATAAGAGGAGGGATATATAGGGAAGGTATGGGTGGCATGCTTTTAAATTTAGCTAAGACTACCAGTTGCCCAGATACAATAATCAAATTAATATGCAGTATTCAGATTCAGGAACAAAAATAGATGTATTCCTGATAGATGTATTCCCTCTCTTCAACTGAACTGACAAAGTACTTTATTAACCTAAGGACTTGCCTGAAGCTATTATTCTTTGATGTCCTTTAGCTAAATCTCAGGAAGATAGTCCATCAAATTTATATATACACTGGCTCTTGGAAAAGAGCTATGCTCACATATGCACGTGATCCAAAATACACTTCTGAATCATTTTTGAAGCATTCAGAAGCTTCAAAATAATATATACACTGTTTGTGTTACATATGCCTTTTTCATTTACCTCCTTTTTCTAGAGTATTTTGCCCCTTTTTCTTAAGTTTCTGATCTAAGACTGATAAAAATATGAACAGGGAGCCCAAGAACAGCAATTTCAGACTGATCCCAACTGACAAAACACAAGCTGATTGATCATATGACTCAATCAATTTACATCAAAATTTGTGAACAAATTGAATATTAATATGTTACGTGGTATAGTACTGAAATTTGTTTCTCAATTTCTCTTAAATGTGTGAAGCATTCTCAGAGCCCTTTCAAATTTTTAAAGAATTCTTATAACCTTATTTTATTACTGTCAAGTATAGAGGGTGCAGGTATATCCTGTTTTTTTCTGCTATCTGTCTGTGCAGCCTTCTTGATTACCAAATTTTTTTGACCTGAAAAAGCTTATAGGAAGAGATCCTTTAAAGTGTCTTTCCTGGGGACTGAATTGCACCAGGGGAACCAAGTGACCCTGCCAAATGTCAGAGAGAGTTTTGTACAATAACAATAACAATAACAATAACAACAACAACAACAACAACAACAACAATAATAATAATAATAATAATAATAATAAACATGTCTTTACACAATTTAGGATATCTTATAAATAAGGGAAGTGCAGGAACTTGTTAATGATCATTTCATGAATTTCGTTTCAACTAAATTTCATTTTCGTTAAATTGAAAAATGATTTCAAAAAGGCAAAATAAACTTGAACGTGGTAGTTGTAAGCCAATCTCAACTCAATGCAATTGTTCAAAATTAAGAGAGAAGAGTTTAAAAGTCATTCATCAACCCCCTTTTAAAACATTTATTTGACAGTGATTCCAGAATTCATTGCTCAAGTCAACACTGCACTGGAAAACTTAAGCAGGAATACGATTCATCTGTTTGATGATAACCAATTTGTTGACATCTCTAAGAAGATTTACGATACAGTTCATGACATTAGATGTTCCGTTATGATGATTCGGGTAAGTATTTGATTCTTTCACTCATTTCTAATTAACAGATGTGTCATTAATATTGCTATGCAACATTAACATGGGCCAGAAACTGAACAAAAATAATGTGGAAATAGCAGTTTCAGGGGTATTTTTTTCAGTATAATAAAAAGTATTAGAATGCTGCTGAGTAAAACCATATTATTGCATCATGGACCTATTATATCTACTACAAGTAAAAGAAATGCACTGCAAATTTCTTCCCTATGTCCCAGGACTTTTCTTGTTTTTCTAAAGATATACTGTAAAGTAAACAATGATGGGAAATAGCACTTCAAACTGTAAATGTTTCTTATTTCTAAGTACTCCCCACATGCAATCAGCATGGGGGTACAGCAGAGGCTATCCTGCCCTTATAGGAAAGTAGAAGTCAGTCCCTGGGATTCAAATACCCACAGGCCAAGCACACTGGGTCAGAGGCATCTTCAAGTTCACTCCCAGTGCTTGAATCTGAAAATTGGTGAATACTCTTCTCTGGTGTAGATTGAAAAACAAACTGTTGGGGCTACATTGCCAAAGAGTTTGAGGTAAACAGAATCCGAGTCCTTTCCATGCAGTCATTTATTTGAAGTCAGCCTTCTGTTCCATTTCACAGAAAGCAAAAGCAGTAGGAAGCAAAGAAATAGCTAGACCTTAAAAAGTGAAGCATTTTATAGTGCAGTGGTGGCAAACCTATGGCACGGGTGCCAGAGGTGGCACTCGGAGCCCTCTCTGTGGGCACACGTGCCGTTGCCCCAGCCTTGCCTCCGTCCGCGACCCCCTCCTCTCCAGCAGCCCCCCTGAAGGAGAGTCACCCCCGAGCGTGGCCCACACGGAGCAGCACAGCCAAGGACATGGCAGCCAGGCAGCGTAGACAAGACTCTGCCCTCACACCCCATCATGCAGTTGATATTGCAGGGCGTGGGCAGAGGGTGTGGCCACCATAGCGCTGCTGGGCTGCCTGGGTGATCTTCGGCGGGCCCTGGAGGCGGTGAGTGGTCCTGTGGGCAGGCAGGGCGGGGGATGGAGGGCAGAATGGGGGCGGGGCAGGGGGGTGGAGCGGGGGCGGGGCCAGTTTGTGGGCACTCGGTCTCTAAAAGGCTCGCCATCACTGGTATAGTGTAACAGTGACTCTTCATTCTATTTCACTTCTCATTGCTTTTCATTGCTGCTCCCTTTTGTCACCCATAATCTCTCCTCGTGGGTGTTCCATTTTCTATTCATACCTCTGTCCTTTGGGTGCTATTTTCAGATGCTCTGTGTTTTCATGTCTTTTTTTTTTCTTTTTCTTTTTCCTGCACAAGCACAGGTTTTACTAGATGTTCCTGCAATAATTACTACAAATATAGAATACTATATTGTCTTGCTCCTCCCAACTGAATGATAGTCACCCTCTGCAGCAGTGTTCTTCAACCTTGGCAACTTGAAAATGTGTGGACTTTAACTTCCCAGCCAGCATGCTGGGAGTTGGAATCTACACATCTTCAAGTTGCCCAATGGAGAAACACTTTCTACAGTTTGGTTTGGGCAGCCCTGGACTAGCAAGGAAGAACACCAACTGGCTTTATCTGTCTAAAGCAGAGTCAGAGATACTGGTCCCATACACTGGAGGAAACCATAGTAGAATCTTTAAATCCAAAAGACTCAGTGCTAGAAGTGAGTCCTTTGATTTTTATATGCAAATTAGTTAGAGATGATAGGCAAGTTTAGCATGTTATTCATGCTTATAAAAGCTTTTTAAAAGTTTTATAGAAAAGTAGATTCTAGCCTGTACATCAAAAAAACCAAATTATTTGCTAACTGACACATTCCTTTCAAGTACTGCACCCACATGAACGTAGTCAATGCAGAATGAACACTTCTCTTTATTATCAGATGAGCAAATTCATCAACACATATTTCTAAGGAACGTTGACTCTCATCTCTGGAACAAGTTTTCTTTCTAAGAAACACATTTTAATTTTATTAGCATACTATACAATGGTAAATATTTTTGGCACAATTCTTCTAAGAGAAGTTGCAAAATACTGGGCTGATGTGGTAGGGACTAAGTGACATTGCGGTTTTCAGAACAAAGCGTAGATAGATATTAAATTTACACACGCAATGAACATTTCAAATATGCTGTTTACAGTTTTCTAAGTGCTATTATCATTGACTCTTTAACCATGTATGAGATACATTGGCCATTTTTTTTTAAATTTGCATAGTTGTGATATTCAGTAAAAGAATCAATATGTAGCTATTTACTCTATTCATATAAATTTGATGAAGCCAAAAACGAAGGAAAATTGTACAAAGTGATTTAGAACACAGAGTATATGGAAATGTGCATGCTTCAGTAAACACATGGGAAACCTTTCTTACTCTCTTTCTGCCCTTTCAAATATTCCCACCTCCAAGCAAAGAGGATGCAAGAGTTTTTCTCAGTTTAAAAGAACTCTTGCTCTCATTGTCCCAAAAATTCAGCAGGTAGAACTTGGCCTTCCTTCACCAAAAAGGCAATCCATTATCCCTTAATTTGCCTATGTGTAATTTGGTCATCTCAAAGTATTTGCCAACCATCTTCAGAGCACGTTGTTCTCTGGATTTACCACTTTCAGTCTAGTATGCTACAGTACAAGAACCCTTGTACAAATTCCACCCCCACTTTAGCTTTCCCAAAAAAATCGACTGGCTATTTGCAAAATAATCTAAGCAGTTGCTCTAAAGCAGGGTGTCATGTGTCTGATTAACGAAACACTTAAAAGGACTTTCAGGCATATTTTTTCCTAAAAGCATTTATTAAGGTTACAGAGACGTCAGTACAGCATGGTGGAAATGCTTAGATCTGGCCTCCCTTCCGTTACACATATACATTCCAAGCATTTTCCCCTCCCCCACCTTGGGGTCATGGCTCACATCTTCCAATCAACCTGGAAGATGTGATTCACTTCCAGTTTCTTTTTCCCCGGGCTATCCTTATTCTCCTCCCTTTTTCCCTGTTGCCTGGTTTAACTATAAAAATACCAGACAGTTCTGCACATTGTCAAAGCAAGAATATACAGCATTTGCAGCGTTGACACAGGGGTCTTCAAACTTGGCCCTTTTATGACTTGTGGACTTCAACTCCCAGAATTCCTCAGCCAGCGTGCCTGGCTGAGGAATTCTGGGAGTTGAAGTCCACAAGTCATAAAAGGGCCAAGTTTGAAGACCCCTGCTCTAAAGGGACTAAGGCAGACATATCATACTTGTGACGTCACGAGATATTGCGCAATGTATCAGACCTTTTTCCCCATTGCCGGCAATGGGGTGGGCGCGGTTTCCTGGTGACGCATCCGGCCTGCGGGCCGGCAGTTTGACACCCCTGGACTAAGGTACCATTCTTCATTCGGCATTTACAATAGTGAAACAAATCACACCATGGCAATTTTGCCCCCACATTGATTTTTGCTAAAGTGGCAGTAGTAGATAATGACAATGTATTTTCTAAACAAAGCCTATACTCAAGACCTATGATCACATTTTAACCCCACTGTTCCAGCTCCACCTTTCTGTTCCAAGAAAGCCAGCTAGATCCACTTCTAGAGTGAGAAGAAAAGCTGATAGATCTACTGTAAATTTGCCATTCTTCTCCTCACTTGGGCTGTCATAATAGTGCAAGGATCTAAGAGTCAAATCAGCCCCGATCAATTCCAGATTCATTTTAACATGCAAATAGCAGGGCAATGTGCATTTTTCTGATTCCATGCGAACATAATCTGAGCAATTGGTTAGAACGGGAACCTGTCAAGTCACTTTACCCCTTTAAGTATCTGAGAAAACAATGCGATGCAGAGTGAGATCAGGGTTTCTGTCCTGTGGACAAACTCTTCTTTGATAGGAATAGGAAGATTTGTCTTCTTTTGTGATGCAGTTAGTTGAGTTAGAAAAAAAAAATCAAATCAGAGCAGTTCCTGAAGGCATGAGCATTTGCTTAGGGACAGAAATCTCTTCCAGTGAGCTGAGCTGTGTGTTAGTTAGAGGATGTATGTCAGTGTGAAGCTCAGTGACAAAGACAATTGTAGCATCAATGTCTCTTGATAAGAGAGAAGGCAGTGGCCGCAGTATTTCCAGCTGATTAAAATAATTGGTGTTTCTTGAAAATGCTCCACGCTAATCTGGAAGGAAGATAGTTTGTAGAAGTGTGTCAGTTGAAATTATAGGTCACTGTAAGCCATTAAAGGTTATTTGTTTGTTTGTTTTCAATGTACTTTCCAAGGTGACTGTATATATTCCACTGAAGCGTGCCCTAGGGGACAATTCCTAATATACAGAAACCTTCTCATACTTTCCTCTCTTGGGAAAAAGTCTGCCCTTCCCCAAGATGCTATATTGTTATCTCTCTCCTTCCTCTATCTACTGGGGGGAGGGGGGCAAGTGACAACTAGTAGGTAGGAAGATAGATTAGATATCAAGCTCCAAGGTCTTAGTGTAAAACATGATTTATCTATATTACAATAGTTAATGCTGAATTTGGAGACAAACCAACAAAACATTTCTGTTCCCTAAATTTTAGCATAGTCCACTGCTCACCTGAGGCATTGTAGGGTTTGTTTTAATATCACAAGGCCCACTAACTCCTAGCACTGACCTCATTCCCTCAAAACTAGGGTGGGTATTTTGACCAACAAAAAAAGGAGAAAGACGGGAGAAAGCCTGCATTTGGAATGAAGGACAATCAATCCAAGATTTATTTTAAGCTGTGTATTATAGGCATTTCAGCATATCTGTGCATTATTTAGGCATGTGAACCTTCCACAGCAGCCAAGGTGAGGAAATTAGCATGCATTATGGCCAGCTGCTGGCTGGGATGCATTGATTCTCTGCCAGATGCATCAGGCTTCTGATTATACAAGGAATTCAGTGCTAATGTGAGCAAAGATTCTTGATCAAAAGGTAACTGGGAGAGGCAGATGAACAACATCAATTCATGAGGCTTCCTTTCAACATGAAAAGAGAAAGAGAATCTCTCAATGGAAGTTTTAACCCTGTAACTACAATGAGCTGTGTGGGTGTGTTACACAGAACTCTGTCAACTGAGGTTATTAACTCGGACTGCTCATAGTGATGTTCAGAATTCAAGCAATTCCTCAGAAAAAATAAATATTTAGGAGCCAAATGGAATTTAATATAAATACGTACTATATTCCTGTGGTAACAGCAGAATGTCAAATGATTGACAACCATCTTGCTTCAGACTCCATTATTATTCTGAAAGGTGATCTGTTGAAAATGGCAATTAGTCCCCTGCTAGATTATTGGTTCAAAATAATTAAGCTTTCCATTCTTTCTGTAAAAGGGCCAGAGTGCTCCGATACTTTTATAATTTCTTTATTCACTGTTTAGCATATTTTATATTCCCTATTATCTTATATCTTACCTTTTTCACAGCAAGTTTAGGTCCTTTCAGACGTTTGCCAATGATGACTTATATAAGTAATTTGAAAGATTACTGGCCATTGCAAGAGAAACAGCCAATAACATTTGATCTTATTGAAACAGCCAATAACATTTGATCTGTTCGGATCATAAATAAGAAATTATCAAATTGAACATAGATATATGTTTGAATTCAAATGATTGTTTTTGTACCCAGATGCATGAGAACAAAGGAATCATATTTCCGATATTCAGAATATTAGGAAAAGCTAAAAAAGCAGAGCTGAGCTGCGAATAAAATTGAAATTCAGATTCATTCATGTATTTATTTACATTATTTCCATGCCACCCAATCTTATCATCTCTGGAAGTGCATATTGAAAACCAATATATAAAAATAACCACTCTAACCCACATTAAGATAATTAAATGTAATATTTATTGCTTAAATTTAAAAAAACATAAATGTCAAGAATTAAAAAAAAACAGTTGCCACATATTGCATGCTCATCAAAAGCTTATAGAAAAACCTCAGAATTTAATGCCTTCTGAAGCACCAGAAATAAAGAAAAAAAAATAAATGTAAAGAAGCAGCTTTCAATCTTCTTTATAGCAGTTATAATTTTATCAACTGTCCTCCCTCTTTAAGCTTACATCCTGATTCCCTTCTTTTCATATTTTACCCTTTCTAATAATCAAATCAATAAATCACATGTTTTCCATTTCTAACAAAAAATTCACAAAGGCTTTCAGTCACTAACAAATATAATTGCTCTCTTGTCCTTAATCAAACAAGACAATTTGGTTATTTCTGCAAATATTGTCATCTTCATCAGCCATTCCTCCATTGTAGGTATTTCCAGATCTTTCTAGCTTTGTGCATATAATTATCTTGCTGCAATTTACAAAACTGCATATACAGAAAAAAAAATCCTCCACGGGTTTTTCCTAACTGACAGTCTATAACATGGGTGTCAAACTCAATCGTGTCATGTGATGTATGAAGACATTTTTTTGCCTTTGCGGGGGGGTGAGAGTGGCCGGCACATGACCCATCTGGCCTGTGGGCTGCCAGTTTGACACTCCTGGTCTACAATATAAGTTCACCCCCCATTGTGATTTTGACTGAATGTTGATCTTTAAAATTCTTTGTATTGCTGTATTCAGATCCAGAATTTTCTAGCTTTTTTACAACTCCACTATGATAAAATGACCCTTGAATTTTCCATGTTTCCAACATAAATTAAAAAGTAGTTTCATATATCCTAGATAATTTTTCTGATGTCATATACCGATGATAGAGAAGTTCTCTTTTAAATTATAAAGTACATTCATTTCAATGATGCCATTTCCCATTGGTCCAGCTATATATTATAACTGAAATTCTTAGCTAATTTTATCATACACTCTTTAACTTGTTCTTCCTCCATTTCAGATTTCAGTAAAAGATTATGCATTTTGGCAAGGATATGCTCATCCTTTGTACATAATGCAGTCTCAAATTCCATCTTATATAACCCATTTCTAGTTGTCTTTTTGTCTAAATTAAGCCTTTATTTTAACTGTATATGTAAGAACCATTGAAAACTAAATCCCGTTACAGTTAATTGTTCTCTTTATTTTGTTTTTAGTTCATCATGTTCCCTAATTAACATAACTTGGCATGTTAACCATTTCTCTTTACTCTTTGATTCTGTTATATAATATGCTTCCTGTGCTGAAACTAACAAAGGGAACTTCTGGCACCATTTCATTCTCTCAGTATGGTATTTCTAACATAATGATTTTTAAAATCTACATTACCATTATCATACCATAAAAAGCCAGGCCACCCAAATCTGAAATTGTGACCCTCTAGTGTTAATATCCATCTATTTCTCAAAAGTAACCATTCTTTCATCCAAACTAAATGGCAGGCTGCAAAATATAATTTAAAATCAGGCAAGCCCATTAGTTTGAAGCAAATACATAGATTCATATCCCAAAATTTTAAGATTAATGATTAAAAGAATGATTTAAATACACCGTGCGGGATTTGGAATTTAGATCTCAAGAATTTGGATTGGAGAGTTTCAAAAGATCTTGACTCTTGATAAGTACACGGTGGCCCAGTGTACTTGTCTTATCATTTTAGTTTTATATTTACTTTTATATTCTATTTAGTTTTATATTCTACAGAACTGGGCAATTAATACCTTTTCTATTGTTAAATTGCATGAAATTTATTTATATTAAGACTGAAAGCCTGCCTTTCAATATGAAATTCTGTAAGACTATAGTACGTTAAGGATAGATCATTTATTTTATACCCACTCTACTTTTGAAAATGGGTCTTTGGGATTGTAGGGTGAGATTGAAAGAGAACAAACTCAACTGCTCCTTGTCAAGAAAAAGAATAAAATGAAATGAAATAACAATTGCAAGTAGAAAAGACAAAAAGAGTCTCACAGGAAAAAGAATAGCTGACAATAAAGCTACTGCTAGAACATTTGAAATAACTGACGAGGGCAGGAGACACTTCTTGGACATTGGGTAGAGAATAAACCTTTTTCTTGTCCTAAAGTTCAACTAGAAACTTTCTTAGTCTTCACAGATTCAGAACCAGTGGTGGGATTCAGCCAGTGTGCACCAGTTCGGTAGAACCAGTAGCTAAATTTTGCTGTATTTGGAGAACCAGCTGGCTTCCAGAAGTCCAGTCTAGGTCTCAGAGGCCTGGAGGACACCTCCCAGGCCTAGAACAGCCCACTGGAAGTGCATGGATGCCACTTCTGGATGTCTGTTCTAGGCCTCGGAGGCCTGGAGCTGGCCTCCCAGGCCTAGAAATGGCCCGCCAGAAGTGTATGGATGGCACTTCTGGAAGTCTGTTCTAGGCCTTGGAGGCCTGGAGATGGCCTCTCAGGCCTAGAACGGCCGGCCAGAAGTGCATGGATGCCACTTCCGGAAGTCTGTTCTAGACCTGGAGGCCAGGCCTGCATTGAATAAGAGAACCGGTTGTTCAGGTATTTGAATTCCACCACTGTTCAGAACCATTGTGTAAAGCACAGAAACCAGAAAGAATTTGGAACTCTTGGAACCAAGGTAAGAATTCTTAAGTTATAAAGAGAAGTAGCTACCACTACCTCCGTAGTTAGTGAATGGAAACAGGATGGTCTTCTTAAATAAACAGGAGATGCACCACATAAACACAGGGACCTGATAATCTCTTAAACCCATTCACAGCATGAAGTTTGAAGGGCCAGATGGTTTCCAGAAAACTCTTTGCACTTGATGAAAAGTAACATATGGATAACAGATTTCAGCGTAAGGACCACTGATAGAGAGGTGTGTGCTTTCTTTTAAAGATTTTCTAGCTATGTTGTGCTTAAGAGGAACTAAAATAATATCAATGCAGGAAGCACGGAAAGGATTACTAATGTGACAAAAAAGTGGCTCACTGACCATCAGTTTAATAATTATTTGCACAGTTGAATGAGAAAAAGGGCAAATCTGTTGCCAGTTTCTGTCAAGCATTCTGTTTTGCATTCCTTTACATTTTCCTTTCTCCTGCAGCTACAGTACAAAAGTGACTGAAAAAGAGAAAGAGATATTTGTGTTTTACCATGAACTGGGCAAATGTTCTCTCTTTAGATGTAATCTGTGATCTTAGTTTCTGATACAAATTATACTGCAAAGAACTAGCTAATGAAAAAAAAAAACATTCCTTTAGTCTACTCACAAAAAGAAAAAGAAATAGCTATGCTTTATGCTTTAGCGTCTGATGGTATAAAACAGTCCTGAATGAAAGAATATAATGATTTTAACTCTATATCTAATAACAAGATTTCAATAAGAAATTCAAAAGGAAATAAACTACGTAATTACTTTCTCAAAACTATTTTATATCTCAGTTCAGTCCAGGACATCCACAGCAGGTAGTGGGTGTCAAAAAAAATCAAGATGGCAGCTATGACCACACAATTCAAGCTCTGACCACATTTTTAGGTTTATGCATATAAAAAAGGGGGCCGGGCCTCACTCATGCTGTCATGGCTGCCATCTTGATTTTTTTTGACATTTCCCATTGAGAGTCCTGGCCTATTCCATAACTTAGAGACAGTGTCACATATTTTTTATTGACAACAGTGCTTTTTTACACACACACACACACACACACACACACACACACAGCTTCACCAATCCTTCTCAAACAGTGACATTGCTTACAAAAAGAACCTTGGCTAGAAGGCTATGGTGATGGTGATGGTGATGGTTGTCAACCAGCATTCAGAATTGAAGAAGAAGATGGATAGAAACATCAAAGGGAAAAATCTCCAAGATATTTGCTGTAAATAAATGTCATACTGTTCTCTCACTGTGCAAGGACAGCCCAATTATTTTGCCCCTGGACCACCCTTTCCTTTTCCCTGAGAGCAAAAACACAAAAACAAAACCTAGTGCATTTTTTGTCCCAACCCCTCAACCTAATTTTCCTGTGGTGAAGTCCTCATCCTGCATAATGGTAGGTCCATATCCCATATTCCGAATTACTATATTGGGAAAGGTTAAAAGTAGAGATAAAGATAGTATTGCCAAGTCTCTAATCAATTCTGCATCAAATATCCCCTAAATCAGTGACGGCGAACCTTTTAGAGACCAAGTGCCTAAAAACCGCCTTGCCCCTGCCCCGCCCCGCCTCTCCTGCCCACAGGGCCACCCACCGCCTCCATGGCCTGCCACAGCAAATTGCCCAGGCAGCCCAGCAACATCATGGCAGCTACGCCATTTGTCCGTGCCCCGCAGCATCATCTGCATGCAATGGGGTGCGAGGGTGGAGTCTTGTGCTCGTTGCCTGGTTGCCATGCGCCTTGGGCGACTCTCCTCTGGGGGGCTGCTGGTGAGGAGGGGGCCATGGGGGTAGTGAGGCTGGGGTGACGGCATGCATGCCTACAGAGAGGGCTCTGAGTGCCGCCTGTGGCACGCGTGCCATAGGTTTGCCACCACTGCCCTAAATAGTTGAATGTATAGGACAGAACTTAACATATAATGCATATTTACTCATGAGGGTTGTCTGGGGATTTTGTAAAATAGGATGGGAAGTCACTAAAGGTATTTTTTGTTCAGGAGAAATAGGGCTGGTACACAGCAAGCAGACCTAAGGGAGAGCGAGGCTATCACTGGAGAGTCAGCAGGAGTTGAAGGGTAGTAAACCCATGAACTAAAATGCATCGATGGGCAACCTTCCTGTTGAGAAATAAAACTTGTCCGTTAAAGGTTGACTCCATGGTTTCTACACAGAAAACAATATTTAAGAAAGCACTTGACAGTTTATGAACAGGAAACTAAGCTTTTCCATTGCCTCCAACTGGGCAGCATCAGACCATTTGGCACCTGAATCAACCAGTTCTTAGGTAAGGGGGCATCAGCATGATGTCAAAATCTCTCTCTTTCCTCCAGGCCTGCAGCTTCAGCATGAGGTCCGATTGGACAGCCTCAATTGCTCTTTTCACTGAGGCAAGAACAAATTGGACCATTTGGGTCTTTAAAAAAAAAAAGCATGAGGATTTTTAGTAGAAAGGCACAACATGCTTCTAGTTATAGGAATGGCTACATCTGGTTTACGAAAAGAGGTAGATAAAATGGAGGCAAGCAGAGATTTTGGCAACATCCAAGCTATGCCTGCGCTGGGTGGTTTGGGAAGGAATCTTGCAGGTGACATAAAGGTGGAAGAATAGTGGGGCACTGCAGATCTGGCAGTGCTTCCTGAAAACTTGCCAACATGAATGCCAATCCTCATAATTTTTGTCTGCATTAGCCCCAATGTTTTTGTTTTTATTTAGATTTAGTTATTTCAAAACATAAAGCAAAATTGACTTTAGTCAATCTTTTAACTGAAAATAAAAGCTTTTTCTTACTTCATAATTTATAGAAATCATTTGCTTAATAAAACACTGTCAATAAAGCTGCCAAGAATGCTGTCTAGAAAATAATAGCAGTGTCTTAAAGTGCATACATTGCTGTTATAACCATTGAGTTCTTCTTTATGACTGCATCTTAGGCATCAATTGCTGCCAGCTTTTTCAGTAATTGCTAAGATTGAGATAGAGGACAGAAATCGTTGTGTAGATTACATAAAAGAAAACTGAACCCATCTTAAATCAAGATGTGTATGTGTACACACACATATGCATACATACTCACACATACAATTGGGGAGAGAGTGAGACAGTGATGGGATTCAGCCGGTTTGCACCAGTTTGGTAGAACTGATAATGAACTTTTGTTGAGGTCGGAGAACCGGCTGAACCCATGCTGCTTCTGGAAGTCTGTTCTAGGCCTTAGAGGCCTGGAGGAGGCCTCCCAGGCCTAGAACGGCCCACCGGAAGTGCGTGGATGCCACTTCCGGAAGTCTGTTCTAGGCCTGGTGGAGACCTCCCAGGCTTAGAACGGCCCGCCAGAAGTGCATGGATGTCACTTCTGGAAGTCCGTTCCTACAACAGCCCATAGGAAGTGCATGGATGTCACTTCCAGAAGTCCATTCTAGGCCTCGGAGGCCCAGTCCTCCATCCACGCAGAGAACCGGAGGTTCAGGTATTTGAATCCCACCACTGGAGTGAGCGAATATAATATAAACTATCTGGAAAAAGGCTGGAGAAATTTGGGGTCCATATTTATAAAGCTGCCCCATCTCAAGTGGGAGAGATATGAAAGTTTTGTTTTGCTTTATAATTCTTGCTATATTGGCTCTTGCATTGTGCATTTGTGAGGAATAAAAAGCTGCCTCAGGCTTGGAATCAGCACAGAGCCCCAGCAGTCAGAGGCCTCCCCAAAGAATCACTGCCATGCTCCTGGGCTCCTGGGCAGCAGCTCAGAAGTTCAAATGGTGGTTTGAAGGCAGCTGGTACTGAACACTGCCTCCGTGCTGCCACTGTCAAAGCCTGCCTGGGCGCATCAAAGGCAGTGGGGTCAGTGAGGGAGCCCTCAGACAAGATGTGAGGCTGATCTTGAGCACAATGGTAATTATTCTGTTTTTCTCTCACCTAAATCAAGTCCAGAATATAAGAGATGCCTTGAGGCTATCACAGTCTCTTTTCAAGACATGAAATTGAATGTGCTGAAGTATTCAGGCCAGCAGCTTTGAGGTGGGTGGGATGAAAAGGAACCAGGGATTAATTTAATATTTGAGGATGAGTGCAGGACCTCTGGAAAAGCGGAGAGATTGCTTTAGATGAAATAGGCAAAAGTTTGATTTTATTTTATATCTAACAAGGCTCCCCCTCTAGAATCCAT